>NW_015177172.1:0-7607 GCF_001447785.1 Gekko japonicus
TAAAGGGTTTGCTATTATGTGGTCTGGACCGCCACTTTGCCTTGAAAGGTCCAGTGTAGGAGGATTTCTGTCCTCTTTTCTTGTCCTGAAAGGACTGAAATCTCTTTCTAAACTTACTATCCTTCTTTTTGGATGGCAGTACTCTTTTCTTATCTTTGTCTCTTAAATTCCTTTCTCATCTCTGTCCTGAACCAGCTCATCAGTTCAGCTTTCTCGGCTTCTCTAGAATCTACTTCATGAGACTCCATTGCTTCCTATGAGGCTAAGGAGACAGACAATCTTGGGAAACTCCATTCACTAAGGGGGCTGTCCCGTGAGGTTTCACTTTTGGCTTGGTCAGCCATCTCACAATTCCTGTAAAGGAAAGTGAAACAAACTCCATAAGGGAACTAAAATGGCCACCACTATAATTTTTTCTCTGACTAAACTCCTAACGAACCAGGCACTAGCTAACCCTGTCCATAGGAGAAGAGTAAGTGCATCCCTGCATATCCTGGTGAGTCCAGGGAACTCCCTTGTAAGCAGATCGGTGGCCCCTTAAGCTAGCAATGCAGGGTTGAACAGGGCATGGCATGAAGGATTCACCTCCTCCCGGGCATCTGGAAACCATGGCTGCTCACCCAATCTGCCTCGCCTCCTCACCCCGGGTCCATTTCCGCTGGAGTGGACCATAAGGGGGATGGGGAGACTCACCACAGCATGGTTTAAAGCCGTCTCTGCAGCTGATTGCTGTTTCGGGAAGCCAGTCAGGGGAACAAAGCTGCTCCCATCACCGGGAAAAAGGCTGACTCGACCACACCCCCAACAAGGTTCCAAGGGGCAGGCCCTCCACCCCAGGAGTGGGTAAGGCCAGTGGGAATCTAGTGAAGGTGGCTGAAAAACCATCATGGCAGCCAAGGACCTCCCAGTGCTGAACGTGCCCTCCTTCTCCTCGCTGCCAAAATGAAAGCACCCTCTCAGATGCCTGTGGTGCGCTTTTCTTCCTTCCTTCTATTTTCTTTCTTCCTTCTTCACTGCACTAAAGAGCCCTGCTGAATCATGTCCTGCTCTGGAGCAGGGCTGGCAAGAACTGGGAGAGCCTCCAGGGGATAAGCCCCTCCCCACCTGGATCAAAGCTTGGAGCCTACCCTGCAATTGGAGGAGGAGCTTATCCCCATCTGTAGGGACTGTTTCACTAGCTGAACCACTGGAGAATAAATGGGTTCATACACAGCCAACAGAAACAAGGAAAATATGGATATTGACATTTTGACTCATCATGCCAACAGTGCAGCTGGAAAACACAACATACCTTTATATATGGGAATACCAAAAGCACTTCAAAATGCAGAGCACATTATTACTTATGATATAGGAGACATGAAGCATATCTGTCACCACTTCTCTGCAAAGCATTTCATAACTGAAAAATCAAGATATCACTATAACAGTTGCTACCACAATGGAAAAGTAACCATTCTGCCAGTATGGTGCCTAATATTACTTAAAAACACTGTTAACTGGGCAGCATTCTCTTTCACAACATTTCTTAGAAAACATTCTCAATACAATAGAACACTTATATTTGTTTCAGTGGGAGCTCAAATACATAATGCCATGGAGTCTACTGCTTCTGTATTCAGGGATCTATCTACCATAGCATAACAAACCTTGACTCAGATCATCAAAGACTGTCAGAATATGGACAGGTCAGATCATCAAAGACTGTCAGAATATGGAAAGGTATATATTATAGATACTACTAAAGAAAATCAAATAAGAATTAAAAGAACCGAAAATAGAAAACTTAGAATTAATGCAGAACTTAACAAAGTTAATACAACAAATAAACCCATATTCAAAAACACATATACATATGAAAGAAATATAGCAGATAGGAGAAGAAACAGCAAAAGAACAAGGAAGAATGCCAGTAGAATATTCAATCCATTTCTACCATGAACGAAATGAAGATACAAAGTGTTTCAATCACCCACAAGTGGCAGAAATTGCTGCAGTATTTGAAACCAGTGATGAAGCACCACCGACAAGGAGAAGTATCACTATATATCCAAGACAAGGTAAACCAATGAATTTGGATCCCTACAGTCAACACTGTGATCCATTATCATATGTGTTAGCCTTTCCATATGGTGAAGCAGGGTGGCACTGTAAATTAACACACAATTCAAACTACAACTCATTATGCAACATTTAATTGTGGGTCCCCACTTATACTATACTATTCCACATCCTCATTGTAATGATTTAAAGTTTTAAGTGTGTGTTTCTTTAAATGTTTGGTGAGTTTCAGAAGAGAAAGGGAGGGTGAAAGAAGGGGATGAGTAAGTGAGGTGATTGGTGGCTGAGAATATATGGGTGGAGCTAAAATATATGTCTGGAGAGAGAGAGGGGACAGAAGTTATTGGGCTGTCAACAGTTAACAGTCAGCTGTGGTCTGAGTCTGGAAAAATCAGTCTTCTGATTAGAATCCCACGTAGTGCTGTGAAAAGCATTAAGATTCTAAAAAGGAAAGTAGAATATTTATAGAGGGCATATTAGAGACTAGAGAGTCAATTCCTAATATTGTCAAAGTATTGTATGAGTGTGAGAGAAATAAGCTGACAGAAACCTTATTTAAAAAGGGAAAGAATTTAACTGAGAAAACTATAATAAAGATTGGACAAGTTACAAATGAAGAGAAAGGATCTGATAATGAGGAGTGGTTGTGAAGTGAAAGAGTATGACACTTCAGTCAGAAGTTACTAACATACACTGTTTTATTTACTGAAGAAGAGTTGTTAAACATCCTGAAACCAATACACTTCTTCGACAAATAAAGTTTTGTTTTATGAAAACCTAGAGTTATACACTATTACAATACAACAGTCTCATCTTCAGGACCACACAGCTCTACAAAGGATCCTTAGAGCTTGGGCACAATACTAAGGGGAAAGTTGAATAAAAAGACTTGGAATTAAATTCCTGGTGGCAGTGTTACATACCCAGAAATAAAGAGAGACATAACAGAAAAGTTAAATGTACACCATACCTAATCACATGAATAAAAGAGAGTAGTCATGACACCCACTCTATGAATTAATGGCCCCCAAAATATCCTATCACTAACAGCATTGCTCAGGTATTACAAACTAAACTCCATGACTTCATTTCTTGAATCAATCCATTTCAAATTGGGTCTTTCTGTTTTTCTACTGCATTCAACTTCTTGCATTATTGCCATTTTAGCTTCCATAGAAAATTTTGGCTTGATTTGTTCTAGAGCCAAGTTGCCCTTTTGGTGGCCTGCGGAATCTGTAAAACTCTCCTCTAACATCACATATCAAATGAATTAATTTTCTTTCTGGCAGCTACCTAATACAAATAAATATAATACGTATTGGTGCCCAGATGCAAAGATGTGTGATGTGGCTGTGAAGAAAGCGTTAAAAGAAGAATTGTGTCCAGATCACAAGACGTGGTAGTTCCACTCTATTCTGCTATGGTCAGGCCTCACCTGGAGTACTGTGTCCAGTTTTGGGCACCAAATTTTAGGAAGGATGTTGACAAGCTCGAGCATGTCCAGAAGAGGGCAACCAGGATGGTGAGAGGGTTGGAATCCAAGTCTAATGAGGAAAGGCTGAAAGAGTTGGGTATGTTTAGCCTGGGAAAGAGAAGGCTTAGAGGGGACATGATTGCAGTCTTCAAATATCTGAAGGGCTGTCATGTAGAAGATGGAGCAGATCTATTCTCTCTTGCTCTGGATTGCAAGACTAGATCTAATGGGTGGAAATTACAAGGGAGTTGTTACCGGCTAAATATCAGGAGAAATTTCCTAACTGTAAAAGTGGTTGAGCAGTGGAACAGTCTGCCTTGGGAGGTGGTGGATGCTCCTTCACTGGACGTTTTTAAGCGAAGGCTGGACGACCATCTTTCGGGTATGTTGTAGGTATGCAGGGCTATCTTTCAGCTATGTTCCTGCAGAGTGCCGGGGGTTGGACTAGATGACCTGCAAGGTCCATTCCAACTCTAACATTCTATGATTCTAAGTTTAAAATTCTGGGTTGAAAGCTGAGTACTAAAAATATTTAGAGGAAAAGACAATTGGTATGGCCCAATGGTTATAGAAAACTATTCTGCATGTTCCTGAACTGGGACCATCAATCCTATATTTCTTTAAGACAAAACTGATGTAAATGGGGAAGTTTGCTCTATATCAGAATGCATAGTTTGGGATGAGACATAATTTTTTTTTGAAGGAGAGTAGACGACATCAAAGAAAAATTCATGTTCAGCAGTAGAATTCCCATGCATAATAAGCTTTTCTACTTCTGTACATCGACAAGTACCTTTTTGCAAGCAATTTCATTTTTACTTATAATGTAAATATATTTGAAAGGTAGAGGACATACTTTGCATATACAAGGCCCTGAATTCTGTAATTTATTTGTGCTCAAAGTTTTTCAGGTAATGTATTACATTGTAGTATAGTGCAGTTAGAAAGGAATATGGTGAAACAACCTGCCCAATAGTTGCAAATGGATTGAGAAACAAATGAATAGTCCATCAAAAAATCAGCTTCCTCTTTCTGGGTAGCCAGCAGGAGGTGAGTTTGAATTTCATCACCCCTGTTAGCAATCACATGTAAGAGCTTTTCATTCAAAGTATTTAAACACTGGCAAAGTTCTTTCACTTAAGACAGTAGGCAAGATGCTGAAGGGATTAAGTGAATAATAGTGAAAGAATTGCTATAGTTACTGATCCAAGCAGATTCAGACAGAAGTCTAATTTCCATAGTAGGAATCTAAGCATCCAAATACCAAATAGTTCAAATATATTTACAGGACATAAATCTTTACCTCTAAATATTAATTGGACTGAGTTGCCCCAAGAGTTTTTCCTGTTTAATTGTCTTATGGGTTACTACTGCAGACTTTAGCCTACAGTTATGTTCTCATTGGAGTTAAAATCCAATTAAATACTTTATATAATAATTAATAAGAATGAAATGAAGCTCTCATAGTTGTTTGTTGCAAAATGATTCAATATTCTTCATTGTAGTAATGAATTGTTAGAAAATCTATTGAAGACTTCAATAAATTATTTTAATGAGATTTATCCTTGGCTGATCATGTGAAAACCCTGGATCCAGCCTTGCTTTTGGAGAAGCAAGTTGGCATTAAGAACATAAGAGAAGCCAATGTTGGATCAGGTTAATGGCCCAACCAGTCCAACACTCTGTCACACAGTGGCCAAAAATACCAGGTGCCATCAGGAGGTCCACCAGTGGGGCCAGGACACTACAAGCTCTCCCACTACAAGCTCTCCCCAAGCACCAAGAATACAGAGCATCACTTGCCCCTTATTTCCTATCTATACATTGTGGCTAATAGCCACTGATGGACCTCTGCTGCTCCATATATTTATCTAATTCCCTCTTGAAGTCGTCCATGCTTGTAGCCTCCACAACCTCTGGTGGCAGTGAATTCCATGTGTTAATCACTCTTTGGGTGAAGAAGTACTTCCTTTTATCTGTTGTAACCCGACTGCTCAGCAATTTCACTGAGTGCCCACAAGTTCTTGTATTGTGAGAAAGGGAGAAAAGTACTTCTTTCTCCACCTGCTGTATCCCATGCAAATCTTACGAACCTTGATCATATCACCCCTCAGCTGTCATTTCTCCAAGCTAAAGAGCCCCAAGCACTTTAACCTTTCTTCATAGGGAAAGTGTTTCAACCCTTTTATCATTCTTGTTGCCCCTTTCTGCACTTTTTCCAATGTTATAATATCTTTTTTGAGGTGTGGTGACCAGAACTGTACACAGTATTCCAAATGAGGTGGCACTGTTGATTTATACAGGGGCATTATGATACTGACTGATTTGTTTTCAATTCCCATCCTAATAATTCCCAGCATAGCATTGGCTTTTTTATTGCAGTCATACACTGTCTTGACATTTTCAGTGACTTATCCACTTTGACTCCAAGATCTCTCTCCTGGTCACTCTCTGCCAGTTGGTACCCCATCAACGTGTATTTATAGTTAGGATTTTTGGCTCCAATGTGCATCACCTTGCACTTGGCCACATTGAACCCCATTTGGCATGTTGATGTCCACTTGCCCATCCTCAACAGATTCCTTTGGAGTGCTTCACAATCATCCCTGATTTTCACGACCCTGAACAACTTTGTATCATTCGCAAATTTAGCCACTTCACTGATTACTTCCAACTTTCATTTACATTTAGTTAAAATTATCTTCCTTTCTGGACTAAACTCACCTGGCCGTGCTGGCCTATACTACAGTAATTTCTAAAGTAGAATGTCCTGGAACTGAGAAAATGTTCACCTTCTTACAAGGGTGACTACCTATTTATTTCTGGGGTCAGTTCAAGATGCTGGTTCTTTCTTCTACAGTCCTTCATGACGTGTGGCACTCATACCTAAAGGACTGCTGCTCCCTATATGAATGTGTCCAGTTGAAATTCTCACAACAGTTTCTGCTTCCTATACAGAGAATTCATAAATGTTCAGAATGGCCCAAGGTTTTTTCCATGGATGGACTGCCTGGAAACATACAGAAAACACTGATACTCACTGCCTTTCATAAAGAATGCAGAATAGTTTGTTTTCATTTGATGTTTTTTTAATTGAGGAGATTTTGAACCTTCATCAGTTTGGCAATGTGTATTTTGTTGTTGTTTTTCGGTTTTTTAAACATTGTATTATACACGTACCATGCATGCACATAGACAAACACAGGCACACACAAACATCTCTTAGGTGGTATTTAATTGTAAGCCACATTGGGCCTGAGAAAAGTGGTGTACATTATAAATATGTACTTATCTACTTACTTAATAGAAAACTAAATATACAATATTGCTAACTTATGAAATGTTTATGTGCGTCAGACTTTCAATATACTGTGAAGTCGGCAGTCTATTTAACATGGATTCAGAAGAGTGTTTACCTTTGCAAGGTGTTCGGCTCTCCCTTGGGCAGTACTGGAAGTTAGACATAAGAAAACTCCCTATATGGGGGGGGGGATCCGCACAAGCGGAGACCCTAAGGAACCTCAGGCAGAGGTTCCGATCCGGGGAGCACAGGGGATGTGCCTCTTTCCCGATCAGATAGTCGGAAATTGAGGCTCGCCCCATGCCCCAATGGCCCTAGCTGCAGCAGTGCCCCGCACGGGGACTAGCAGAGCCGCCGGTCGTCACCAGGTGATCAAGCGGACAAGCGTTTAAAAGGAAGAAAATCGGCCAAAACTGTGAGTTGCTGGTCGGAAACGGGAAAAAAGGAGCAAAGCGCACGCCCCCCCAATGAAAAAGTGAAAGGGAGGAGGGGAAACTTCCCCCCAGATATAACAGAGACTGATTTAACAGGAGAAGAGGGGGGGAGTGAAATTTGAAAGAAGCAGTGTTACCTTTTGGTGAATTGTTTAAAGAGAGGCAGGAAGATATATTTGCTAGCTGTGCAGCACGAACTTTTAAAAAGTAAACAATAAAACAAAGATGTTGGGGGAAAAGTTTCAGGAGAAGCCGGCAAAGAAGCTGGGAGAAACTTCCGGTGCTAGCTCCCGCCCTTTGGAGCTGGCTGTCACTCAACAGGAGAGTGATCTTCTGC
>NW_015177172.1:14268-14630 GCF_001447785.1 Gekko japonicus
AAGAATCATCCAACTTCTTCAGATCATTAGAAAGAGCTGTGGCATAATAGTAGTTTTGTAAATCAGGTAAATTAAGACCACCACTAGAAGTTGGCCGAGATAGAATGCGTCGATCGAGTCTGGCTTTTTAAAATGCCCACACAAAAGTTGTCAAAGTATCTTGCCGTACCTTAATGTCTGCATCTGATATATTGATGGGCAGCGCCCTGATAAGGAATAAAAAGCCTGGGAAAATGAAACTATGGCTCAAATGAATTCTATCCGGGAGTGAAAGCTAAAGATCATTCCAGTCTTTAAGCCTTTGTTGAGTGTCTTTATGTAATTTATTAAAATTACACATCATGAGATCTTTAAGATTCAAC
>NW_015177172.1:14888-28677 GCF_001447785.1 Gekko japonicus
ACCTCTGCATGAATTGATATGGGGTAAATTTTGGACTTTTGGGTGTTAACTCGAAGGCCTGAGACTCTTTCAAAACCCTCTAGGATTTTATTAATAGCTGGTATAGACTTTAATGGATTAGAGACATATAATGTGAGATCATCGGCATAGACCGTCATCTTGTGTTCTATACCATCAATTGTCAGTCCCGAAAACTCTGTTTCTTTTCTTAGTTCTTCTGCCAGTGGTTCGATTGCTAATGCAAAAATCAACAGAGATAGTGGGCATCCTTGACGGGTTCCCCGTGTGGGATGAAAGAGAGTTAAATCCAATAACTCTAATTCTAGCTGATGATTGCAACAGATTGAATCTGTCATAAAATGTTATTTGGTGTTTAATTAATGCTTTAGGAATCTTGATTATCTCTCACATTCTTCTTCCAGAAAAGAGAAAAACTTAGTGAAATTTGAAACAATTGTTATGCACTTCTTTTAAGATTGCTTTATGAATTTCATATTTAGCATTAAGTGTTTTTCCAGTTGACTAACTTGTCTCCTGATGTGTAAATTCAGTCTACTATAGCATAAATAATGACTAAATCCATTGAAAATAGTAAGGAAAATGGGAAAATTTCAAGCATACTGCTTTCTTTTAAATCCATTATTTCCAACTGTGGAATGTAGTATGGATCTCTTACCTGTCTCCTAATTCATAACCATTGACTAACCATTGAGCAGTCCTTCTGAACCATCAACATGACAAAAAGAAAAATAAAGTCCAGCATCTAAGGTCCAGCTTAGTAAAGAAAAATTACAGTCTCCAAATCCTAGGGAGGAACATGTGTTGCTGCTTGTACTGAATTAGACCATCAGTACAAAAAAGCTCTCCCTCCAGGGTTTCCAGTAAAAAATTCTATTTCCCAACACAGGCTAGCTGAATTCCTTTAACTGCACATTTTAAGGACTGGGTGTGGGCCTTTTGTATTATTTGTTTATTTATTTTAAAAAATTAAATTCTGCCTCTCCACCAAAACACTCAAGGTACACTTGTCCACACTCCAGTTTATGAGGGAAGGTGAAGATTTCACAGATACATGAAGCACTACTGAGAGGGCAACAGAAGGAGGAGGAAAAGGTATCTCAGCAAATGGAGGTGTGCCCGACACAGGAGGAGGGCACATGGAAGAATGTAACCCACAAAAGCAGGGAAATTAAGAGACATTCTGAACCTCTGTTACTAAGCAATCGGTTCCTGGATCTCCCCACAGATAGTGATTCTGATCCATTGGAACAAGGGCTCCTCCCCAGCTTCCACAAAGCTTGAAGAAAATTTATCACACCCCTGTGGATGAGAGGACTCAAGCTTATGCTCCCCCAATATAGGAGAAGGTGTGTGCCAATTGCTTGGGATTCCCTACTGAGAGGGGTAGAAGCTAAAGTGTGCCAACCGGACTTGTCATCTTGAGAGGTATGCTGTCTACTGGGTGCAGGCATCCAGGATGTGATGGAAAGGGTAGGAAGACTCATCAAACCCATGGATTATTATCCTTTCTTTCTCATCGACATGGGAACAAATGATACCACCTGGCACAGCCCAGAATGTATTAACAGAGACTATGTGGCTCTGGGTAAAAAGGTGAAGGAATTGGGAGCGCGGGTTGTATTTTCATTAGTTCTTCCTATTGAAGGCCATGGCTTAGGAAGGGAAAGAAGAATACTGCAGATCAATGACAGACTATGTAGATGGTGTCATCAGGAAATGTTTGGATTTTTGGACCATGGCTTACGCTTTCAAGATGAAACTCTTCTATCAGGAGATGGTTTGCACCTCATGTGGGTAGGAAAAATGTGTTTGGAAACAGCCTTGCAAAACTAATAATAAGAGCTTTTAACTAAATCCTATGGGGGAGCAAGACAAAAATGTGAAGCCCAGTATAATGTCAATAACTGGAGATAAGTACTCTCAAGTTTTGCGGGGAGTGGCATGAATGCTCGGTAATATTAACTCACATGTAAGTACAGAAATGAAAACCTCAGGGTACATAAAACATGGATTCTGATGTCTCTACACTAAAGAAAAAGAGAATGGGGAAAAAGTAAGAGGAACTTGAAGTCCTAATACAGGAAGGGGACTATGACCAGGGGGACGTGACTAAAGCACACAAACACACACCCAGCCAAAATAAAATATAAAAAGAGCAGGATTCGCCATTGCTCCCTCTCTCCCTCACTTCCTACATACCTGGCCCCATCCTATCTTGCTGCCTCTCAGTTTAAGCGCTGTCCAGAGTCAACCACATGCTCTGCTGGTTCAGAACATGACCCTCTTCTCTTATAGTCTCCCTTATTTTTCCACTGTAGGATCACTTCATCATGTCAGACAGGTCAGTATTGCCCAACCAACGAACTCCTGCTAATGTGTATGTCTGTATCTTTTCAGTCTGTTTCTCCTAGTTTTGTACTGTTGAGTGTGTGTTTGAGATTTATTTTGTACTAGGAATAAGGCCTGTTGTGGAAATAAATACAACGAGCTCTAGGAAGAGGCTTTGGGAGAGTGCCCTGACCTTGGGCACTCAGTGTCAATTTGCTGTGGTGACCTCAGCAGGGTATAATGACAGAGAGTCCACCATTTTCTCCTGGGGAACTGATCTGTGCCATCTGAAGAGCAGTTGTAATTCTGCGTGATCTCCATCCCTCCGCTGGAGACCTGTCTGAGGTCCCACCCCTCCTCAATCCTTACCCTCTCCAGGCTCCATCCCTCAAATCTCCAGGAATTTCCCACCTGGAGTTGGCAACCCTATCAGGACTGGTCGCAATGAGTTTTCTCCCAAAGGCCAAAATAGGTGTGGAAAGGGCCTTTTACCGACAGAACCTGGTTGCCTAGTAGCAGGCACTGAGGAGAAAGTACAGTTGGCAGCTCTGATTATGGAAATACCTGGAGATTTGGGGGGTGGATCCCGTGGAGGGCAGCATTGGGGGTGGTGGAAGGATTAAGCGGGGATAATGCCATAGGGTCCACCCTCCAAAGCAGCCAATTTTTTTCCAGGGGAACTGATCTCTGTCACCTGGAGATCAATTGTAACAGCAGGAGATCTCCAGGTCCCACCTGGAGACTGGCAACCATAGGGAAATACACAGCAGGGGGTTGAAAAGAATTATTTGATGGTCACTGGCCCACCTCATTAGCCAGCCAGCCATGGTTCAGCCAAAAAGGAGAGAGAGCCGATTTAAATGTATTCTCACAGGAAAGTGGCCAAGCTGGCAGTGGGCGGGGTTATGCAGAAAGTCCTTTTTTTTTTTACTGACAGAAGTTGGTTGCCTACCAAAAGTCACTGAGGGGACAGTTAGGCCCACACAGGAGCCAAGAGAAGTGTCTTCCTCAGGAGAGAGTACTGCTTTCCAGGAGCTGCAGCTCATTTCCTCCAAGCCAGACCCTCCCTGGTGCTGCCACCACTGCTAAAGGAAGGCGGGGGAGCCATTGAAAGGTGCTGGGCAGCCTTCTCTGCGGTGCAGCCCACTGAGCTATCACCCTGACAAAGCGCTGGCCTTGCGGCTGAGGGAGAGGGGCCATGAAGGGCAGCAAAGGTGAGTGTTTCCCCTGCTTGCTGCTGCTCGCTAGGTCTGCCTTCTTCTCCATGGAGAGGTTGCCACTCCCTTGATGAAGTGTCCACACCTTCGCTGGCTGCCTCCAGAGTGAGCAAAATGCTGGCTGCCAGCTCTGTGGGTGGGGCCGAGCCAACGCAGTGAGGCAATGCAGCCAGGGGATTGGGAGTCCACAAGAGTGGCAGCTGAGCAGGCGAAAGGCTGTGGGAGCGTGTCCAAGACTCTTTTATATATAAGGAGAGATGTGTGCAAATTCTCCAGTAAAGAAACCATGGGATACTTGACTAAGCAGGACTCCTGTATACATAGGTTATTGCTCCCTTATATGCCTATTGCCATTTAATATTCAAATTCCCCACATTTACTAATATAATAAGGCAATGTGGCTAACACTAGGATCAACATGGGGCAGTACATAAACACCTAGTTTCTTTAAATGAAACTAAGTCCTCGGGGCCAGAAGAACTGCATCCAAGTGTACCAAAAGAAATCATGGATGTAATTTCTGAGCCTTTGTCAATTATTTTTGAGAATTCTTGGAGAATGAGTGAGGTGCCAGAAGACTGGAGGCAGGCAAATGATGTCCCCATCTTCAAGAAGGGGAAAAAGGAGGATCCGGGTAACTACTGAATCATCAGCTTGATATCTATACCTGGGAATGTTTTAGAACAAATAATCAAACAGACAGTCCTTGAGCATTTAGAAACGACAGCTGTGATTACTAAGAGCCAGCATGGGTTTCTCAAGAACAAGTCATGTCAAACTAATCTTATCTCTTTTTTTGAGAAAGTTACTATCTTGCTGGATCAGGGGAATGCTGTAGCCATAGTTTATCTTGATTTTAGTATGGCTTTTGATGAGGTTCCATATAATATTCTTGTTGACAAACTGGAAAAATGTTGTTTGGATCCTAATACTGTTAGGTGGATCTGTAACTGATTGACAGATCGAACCAAAAGAATGCTTTTGAATGGTTCCTCATCCTCTTGGAGAGGAGTGACAAGTGGACTGCCTCAGCGATCTGTCCTGGGACCTGTTTTGTTCAACATCTTTATCAGTTATTTGGATGAAAGAATAGAGAGAATGCTTATTAAATTTGGAGGTGATGTTAAATTGGGAGGGGTAGCAAATACAGTAGAAGACAGATAGCCATCTGACAATAATGCTGATTCTGTGAACTTAGGCAGATCATGAGAGGGAGGGCAGGAAGGGTTTCATCAGTGCTTAGTTCTTGTGGCCCTTTCTTACACCCCCAGGGAAATGCTGATTGCCAGTTTGGGGTCAGGAAGCAGTTTTTATCAAGGCCAGTTTGGTTGGAGATCCTGGAGGCTTTTGTCATCTTCTGGGCATGGAACAGCGGTCACTGTTGGTATGGAGGAGGAGGTATTTGTGAATTTCCTGCACTGTGTGGGGGTTGGACTAGATGACCCTTGAGTTCCCTTCCAACTTTATGTTTCTATGAATCCATAGATACTTTACACACACACACACATACCACAAGCAAGCAAGAAAAAACAACATCTGTCTAAACTTAAAGAAATTCAAAGCCAGCAGTAAAGAAAAAAGAGCTACTAAAACATGGATATTATCAACACCCAGTTGAAATTAGTTAAATCCCACAGCAGCCACTTACAAACATATATAACTGTTGTGAAGTTGCAACCTGCAAAGGGCTTTCAAGGCAAGTGTGATGCAGAGGTGTTTTGAAATTGCCAACCTTTGCAGATCTTTCCTTGGAGGTCTCCCATCCAAGCACTGACCCTGCCTAGCTTCTGAGCTCTGATGATATTGGGATGTACCATGCCATCTTCCCTCCCAGATAGCAGCCACTTAACGCTAGTTAAAACTGCTAGTAGAAAATCATGAAAGTAAAAACAGAATCGTGTATTAGTAATCTTTGCTACAGGTACAAAGAGCATGGACCACTGTGGTAAGATGACATTTTTAAAAGAATGAATGTAGATGACGAACTAGTCAAAGCTTGCTAAAAGCATTATGTAATGCCGATGAAATTTGTGTGTCCATCTGTAGATCTGGATTTAATGGTATCCTCAAACTGTGAAATTGCTTCTTCGTGCAGCATTCAACCCCCCTCCAAAGCAGGCTGTCACCCAGTTTCATGACTAGCATCAACACCAGTCAGCAGTACCTCAGTCTTATCTACATTGAACTTCATTTTATAAGCCCTCATACATTATCACATTCAGACAGTAATTCATAATGTCCACTGCCCTGCTTGAATCAGATAGGAACAAGAGATAGATTTGTCATTTGCGTATTTTTTTTTAACCTTAGATTTACTATACCGCCCTAACCCCCGAAGGGGTCTCTGGGCGGTTCACATTATGTTGTTCTAAGAACTGCTGTTCCTATCTAGGGCCACATCTGAAGTTGGGGGTGGGACTTCCTACCGGCACCCTGGTGGAATATGCACTCCTTCTATTTTTTCTTCTGGCTCGGCTCGGCTTGATGTTCCTCAGCTGTCCTCGGCTGCTGGCGTGGTGTCCCTTCCGGCTCCCGATCTTTCATTCTCTGGCAACCACAGCAGCCATGACAGCTTTCTCTCGGCTCTCCCTTGGCGCACGGCTTCCTGACGCTCTGGCCGGCTACGTCCATCAGGCCCCGCCTTCTGCCTCCGCGTCATTCGTCGAGCGCCTCCAGGGTCCTGTCGCTGCTGCCGTCGCCGCTCGGGGCTCGATGTCTTCCTCGGCCGCCAGGGATCGCTCTGCTTCACACCGCTTCTTCGCTCCGCCAGCACACCGCCGCCGCCCGCCGCCCGTCGTTCTTTGCTCCGCCATCGTCCTCCACATCATCGTCTGCACAACCACCATGCCTCTTTTATCATCAGAGGTGGGTGCCCCCTGCCCATCTAAGGGCAGGTACCCATTCGTCTACTCGCCGTAGTTGTTAATTGGCTTTCGACCTGCTGGGTTGGCGGGATATATTTGTGATATATCACTCCTTATTTCTGTAGAATTTCTACCAATGGATTCACATTGATATTAAACAGCTCTTTAATGCATTCACATTGATATTAAACACCTCTTCAGAGTTCAAGAAAGGTTAGGAATGGCTGAATGACTGCTTCTTCAAAGAGTTTGGCGTTCTCTCATGAACAAGCGTTGGACCTGAGCAGTTATCCTCCTCCCTAGTTTGTTATAATCCAAGAAGAGCAAGCATTGAACAAAGTTATGGGAGCATTTTGTCCTCATCATCAAACTGCAACCAGTGAAATTCACTCCTTCCCGCACAAGCCACTTGCCCTTTCCTTATCTGTCCTGTTCCCCACCACCACCATTAGCAATAAAATGTATCATTCTGCCAGGTAGGATTAACTGGCAGAAATGGAAGGGTTGATCAAACATATCAATTTGTAGAACTAAGAGGTCAACAATTCCTATCAAGTTCAGCAGGGCATAACAACTGGGGAAGATATTTTACAAGAATGTAGGGCTCTTTGTTGGCTAGCTTGTATTTATCGAGGCTCCCCATCCCCTATTGCTTTTACTCCCATCTCCTTGGAAAAATAAGTTTTGTTTCTTCAAAAGAGCAATAAGAGAGAGCTGGAAGGCCCATTTCACAGGGATCGGGGGATAATTAAAATTGAGTAATGCTTATGGAGAATAGGGTTTTATTCTCTAAATCTGCCTTGGAATTTGTAAGCCTCAATGTTTAAAATAGCTCTGCTAGACAGCATTGTGCAGGTTTGACATAGTAGGACAGTATTACCTTTCTTTACCATCATCCCCTTTGCATAAAATTAAACTCTAAAATGAGTTTTGTCCTGCATCCTAGGACCTTGGCTTGATTTTTTATTCATTAGCATCCTAGTCATTGTCCCTGCTGAATCATGGTGCAGACTTCAACAAAGAGGGTACTCAGAACCAATTGTGCCCATCTCCTTGGTTTTCTTTGTAGACTACAGACTGATCAGGTATGTGATGGAAGTTCAAAAACCCTCTAGTATGACTCAGAAATATTTATAGCTTCAAACCAAAACTAGGTAGAGGCAGGAGAGCAGGAGTACATCCACTCTGCCCTGTTTCTCAAAAGATCAGCTGTTTGATATAATTCTAGTCTCTTTTACCAGACTGCACTCCTGCAACTCCAGGTGCTGGAATTCTGTTCTGTGGATTTTTTTTGTTCTTCTTTTGTCACAATACCATTCTAAACTCTCTTTCATACTTTTCACTTTGAGTTTTCATTTCTTTTTCAGCTATTCATTGGCTACTAAAAGTACATATTAGAGTGAGTATTCATGTATTTTTATGGTGAATGAAGATGACTGATGATCAGATTACATTCAAAAAGGCAAATGAAGTCATTTTCAGATTGCATCCCCTCCTGGAATCTAGAGTAATTATAACATTATTGGACAACCAATGTAATCAGTCCTCTTGATGAACTACATATACTACATATACACAAATAAACTAGGATGCTCAAGGCATCAAGAATAGTATTGGCAATATCATAATCTTCCTGTGATAGCACAGCTACACTGTTTTCAGGAACTGGCAGTGATGTGCTTTGAAATTCCAGCAGGTGTGATCACTGTTATAAGTTTGCTATCAGAGAGATGAAAGCCTTTGTTAAAAGTTTGATGTCCCAGTTTGGCTCTTAAAATAATTCTTTTTGCTACCTGAAAAAAATATGGTTGTAATAATTTAATAATGGTGTTAGCCAAAGCTCTAAAGAGGATAAGGATTAAATGAGCACAAGGAATTGCATTATCTGCCCAGAAGGTGATCTTTTCAGCTCATGGAGCAGATCATAAAGCCCTACACTACACCTGTTTACACTCTATCTTGAGGTGACACTGCTTAGTTTCATCTGCTTAATGGAATGAATGTGTTTGCTTGCTCACTTGCATGCTAACACATACAAAAACAATGCTGACCCACTTGCAGACTGCCCTGTGTTATAAGGGGCTATGACACAGGACTGAACCAATCCAAGTGTTACAGGGACTGCACTGAGAGGAAGTTTGTTTCGGTGGCCATTACATCACCACTATGAACGATATATTCTCTATTATGGCTTTCCCCATTCCAATTCAGATATTACCAGTTATTAAAAATCATCCTGAATGATTTTGTACCCTACTTGAATATGTGGGTTAGTTCTTAACTTTTCACATAAGAGAAACATTCATATTGAGATATCAAACTCCTACATTAAGAATATCCCTGTCACAGATCAAGATGAGTAGCCATTTTAGTCTATCTGTAGCAGTAGAAAAGAGCAAGAGTCCACTAGCACCTTAAACACTACAAAATTTGTGGCAGGATATGAGCTTTCATGAGTCTCTGCTCACTTCTTCAGATACCTGTCACAGTCCCTTTTAGGGGTTCTTTACATGAAATGCTATAGAGAATCAAATGCCAGTGTAGTTTAGTGGTTAGAGTGTCAAACTAGGTTCTTGGAGGGCCAAGTTCAAATCCCAACTCTGCTATGAAAACTTCGTTGTGCAAGTGTCATCCCTTCAGTCATGAAAGGGTTAAATTAAAGTTTCTGTAAGCCAATAAACAAGTTTAGCATACAGCTAATTAGGTTTCAAGTAGAATCATCCCACCAAAAGGGGAGAGGTTTTATTCATAATGAGAAGACCCAAAGACTGACTATTGGCTAATCAATATATTGGAGATATATTTTGTTGTTGTTTTTCTTGGATGCATTTTCTCCAAAACCTATTGGATTTGCAAGCAGAAGAATCTTTCTCTAGAGCCCACCTTGAAGGGAGACAGCAAAAAGATACCCCTTTTGTTTGACTTATCCAAGGAGAGGGAAACATGTGCAACAGCAGAGAAAGGAGAATTTTCACTGTGTGCCTGGAACAGAGACAATGCCAAGCAATAGAAGCAATGCAGCTTGCCTGTAAGTGAAAATACTCCCTCCCTCCTTCAAGTTTCAAAGTTAAATGGCCAGAATTACCTAATGTGGAAATCAAGAGTTCTCTGTGCACTGGAGATTCAGAAAGTATTGCATGCTATTAAAGATGACCCCTCTCTGGATCTGGGAGAAAGGAAGAAATTCCAGGAATCTGATGTACGAGAACACTTTGTAGTACCTCCATAAGTGGCTGACCCAGCTGAGCTCTGAGAAGGAGCAGGAGATAGAGCGGCTAGAGGGATGAGTGTTTTTAATTTGCTTTCAGCTGAGGTGATTTAGCTGAGAGGGTACTGTGTGGGGGGCTGTGTTTGGGAGTGTATTGATGAGTTTTGACTTGTTGCAGAGTCCTGGCTGTTTGAGATAGGGTGAGAAAGGGGCATTGTTTGACTATAATTGAGTTCCAGGGTGAATTTGAATAGCTGCTGGCCATGCCCTCTGCTGGTGGAAACTTCTATTTAAGGCTGCATCTCGCCAGAGGCAGAGCTGACCCAGCTGAGCTCTGAGAAGGAGCAGGAGATAGAGCTGCTAGTGGGGTGAGTGTTTTTATTTGCTCTTGGCCTGTGGCTCTTAGCCTAGGGACTCTGTAAGAAGCCCAGGAAGAGCTAGAAAGCCAGGGCCCTAGTCTCCTTGGGTTCCCAGTAAGGTAAGTAGACTTCTACAAGGAGAACCACATATATACAAAGGGTTTTAAAAGGGGATTATATGCAATTATTATTTTAAAAGCAATTATGAAGCCAGAATGCCAGCAGGGGGTTGGAGTTTATCTAGTGTTTTGAACGGAGTGTCATATGTATGACTATCTGCCCACTGGACAGAAGACTTGGATTTGTGCCCGGTGCAAGGAGCTCCTGGTTCTCAGGGAACGAGTTTGCTCCCTTGAGGCCAAGGTGGCAGACTTGGAGAAGCAGAGGGAGTCAGTTAGGAACATGGGGAAGACTCTCATGGACTTGTTAGATATGTCCCACTCTGAATAGGGCAGCCCTGCCGCTGTCAGGGAGCTTGAGGGTCAAGAGGAAACAGGGCACCGTGCTACAGATAAGGTGAATGTGCCCTCAGAAGGGACCTCTTATTCAGCTGGTGAATGGGTATCCTTTCACACCAATGAACCATCCCTTGGTAGGGAGGGCGGGGGCTCTTGGTAGTTGGTGATTCGATCCTTAGGCAGGCAGACAGATGGGTGGTGAACTCACATACCGACCATATGGTGACTTGCCTGTCTTGTGTGAAGGTAGCAGACATTACGCAAGTTCTAGATAGGCTGGCAGATGGTGCTGGGGAGGAGCCAGTGGTTGTAGTACATGTTGGCACCAATGACATGGGAAAATGCAGTTGTGAGGTCCTGGAGGAAAAATATAGGCTGCTAGGCAGGAAACTCAAGGTCAGGACCTCCAAGGCAGCCTTCTCAGAAGTGCTACATGTTCCATGTGCAGGGCTGGAGACACAGGCACAGATCAGGAGTCTCAATGCGTGGATGAGATGAAGGTGTAGGGAGGAAGGGTTCAAAACTGTGGCACTGCGATGCTTTTTGGAACAAGAGGGAGCTGTACAAAAGAGACAGTCTCCACTTGTCCCAAGAAGGAAACAGGCTGCTAATTATGAGGAAATAGCCTGATAATGTAATAACTGACTTCTTGATTTCTGCTTTAGATTTAGTTTCACAGCAGAATGAATATGCAGTGCTAAGATGAAGTTATTTCAGCTGCTGCTGTCATCAAGTTAATGAGCACTGGAAGAGTAACCACACCTAGGCTGTGGTCACACACACTAAATAATACACTTTTAGCCCACTTTCCACCTAGATTTTATTGTTGTTGTTATTGTTGTTGTTGTTGTTATTATTATTACCACACTGTCCCAGCCATGGCTGGCTCAGGGCAGCTTACAACAAGATAAACAATAAATAAATAAACAAAAATTAAAAATAATAAATAAAACCATAATAAATTACAACATTAAAAGGTGCTAACATCCAGATAAGACCATTATATAGATAATGGTTTAATATTCCATTTGAGATGGCACTCAACTTCCATGCCATCCTGGTGGACGGTCCCAATCTAATATTGTGCAGGTGGCTCAGGCTGCCTCAAGATTTCAAAGGGGTGGGACATTTTCTCCAGGGCGGCTCCTAATTAAATGCCTGGTGGAACACCTCCATCTTGCAGGCCCTGCAGAACTGCATAAGGTCCTGCAGGACCCTGATCTCCTCCAGGAGTTTGTTCCACCAGAGAGGAGCCACCACCGAAAAAGCCCTAGCCCTAGTTGAAGCTAGCCTGGCATCCTTAGGTCCGGGGACGGTAAGTCGATGTTGAGACCCTCATCGCAGTGCTCTCTGGGGGACATGTAGGGAATATAATTGAGTTCCAGGGTGAATTTGAATAGCTGCTGGCCATGCCCTCTGCTGGTGGAAACTTCTATTTAAGGCTGCATCTCGCCAGAGGCAGAGCTGACCCAGCTGAGCTCTGAGAAGGAGCAGGAGATAGAGCTGCTAGTGGGGTGAGTGTTTTTATTTGCTCTTGGCCTGTGGCTCTTAGCCTAGGGACTCTGTAAGAAGCCCAGGAAGAGCTAGAAAGCCAGGGCCCTAGTCTCCTTGGGTTCCCAGTAAGGTAAGTAGACTTCTACAAGGAGAACCACATATATACAAAGGGTTTTAAAAGGGGATTATATGCAATTATTATTTTAAAAGCAATTATGAAGCCAGAATGCCAGCAGGGGGTTGGAGTTTATCTAGTGTTTTGAACGGAGTGTCATATGTATGACTATCTGCCCACTGGACAGAAGACTTGGATTTGTGCCCGGTGCAAGGAGCTCCTGGTTCTCAGGGAACGAGTTTGCTCCCTTGAGGCCAAGGTGGCAGACTTGGAGAAGCAGAGGGAGTCAGTTAGGAACATGGGGAAGACTCTCATGGACTTGTTAGATATGTCCCACTCTGAATAGGGCAGCCCTGCCGCTGTCAGGGAGCTTGAGGGTCAAGAGGAAACAGGGCACCGTGCTACAGATAAGGTGAATGTGCCCTCAGAAGGGACCTCTTATTCAGCTGGTGAATGGGTATCCTTTCACACCAATGAACCATCCCTTGGTAGGGAGGGCGGGGGCTCTTGGTAGTTGGTGATTCGATCCTTAGGCAGGCAGACAGATGGGTGGTGAACTCACATACCGACCATATGGTGACTTGCCTGTCTTGTGTGAAGGTAGCAGACATTACGCAAGTTCTAGATAGGCTGGCAGATGGTGCTGGGGAGGAGCCAGTGGTTGTAGTACATGTTGGCACCAATGACATGGGAAAATGCAGTTGTGAGGTCCTGGAGGAAAAATATAGGCTGCTAGGCAGGAAACTCAAGGTCAGGACCTCCAAGGCAGCCTTCTCAGAAGTGCTACATGTTCCATGTGCAGGGCTGGAGACACAGGCACAGATCAGGAGTCTCAATGCGTGGATGAGATGAAGGTGTAGGGAGGAAGGGTTCAAAACTGTTAGGCACTGGGATGCTTTTTGGAACAAGAGGGAGCTGTACAAAAGAGACAGTCTCCACTTGTCCCAAGAAGGAAACAGGCTGCTAATTATGAGGAAATAGCCTGATAATGTAATAACTGACTTCTTGATTTCTGCTTTAGATTTAGTTTCACAGCAGAATGAATATGCAGTGCTAAGATGAAGTTATTTCAGCTGCTGCTGTCATCAAGTTAATGAGCACTGGAAGAGTAACCACACCTAGGCTGTGGTCACACACACTAAATAATACACTTTTAGCCCACTTTCCAACTAGATTTTATTGTTGTTGTTATTGTTGTTGTTGTTGTTATTATTATTACCACACTGTCCCAGCCATGGCTGGCTCAGGGCAGCTTACAACAAGATAAACAATAAATAAATAAACAAAAATTAAAAATAATAAATAAAACCATAATAAATTACAACATTAAAAGGTGCTAACATCCAGATAAGACCATTATATAGATAATGGTTTAATATTCCATTTGAGATGGCACTCAACTTCCATGCCATCCTGGTGGACGGTCCCAATCTAATATTGTGCAGGTGGCTCAGGCTGCCTCAAGATTTCAAAGGGGTGGGACATTTTCTCCAGGGCGGCTCCTAATTAAATGCCTGGTGGAACACCTCCATCTTGCAGGCCCTGCAGAACTGCATAAGGTCCTGCAGGACCCTGATCTCCTCCAGGAGTTTGTTCCACCAGAGAGGAGCCACCACCGAAAAAGCCCTAGCCCTAGTTGAAGCTAGCCTGGCATCCTTAGGTCCGGGGACGGTAAGTCGATGTTGAGACCCTCATCGCAGTGCTCTCTGGGGGACATGTAGGGAA
>NW_015177172.1:28797-62591 GCF_001447785.1 Gekko japonicus
TAGGGAAAGGCGGTCCCTCAGGTATGTAGGTCCCTGGCCATAAAGGGCTTTAAAAGTAAGAAACAGCAACTTAAAATGAATTTGGTATGTTATCAGTAGCCAGTGCAATGCCTTCAGCACAGGCTGAATGTGCTCCCATACTGGGAGGTCCATCAACAGCCTGGCTGCAGCATTTTGCACCAGCTGTAGCTTCCAAATCTGCGATAAGGGCAGCCCCATGTAGAGAGCATTACAGTAGTCCAACCTCGAGGTGACCATCACATGGATCACCATTGCCAGGTCATTGCATTCCAGGAAGGGAACCAACTGCCTAATTAGCCAAAGATTATAAAAGGCGGACTTGGCAGTGGCTGCTACCTGGGCCTCCATTGTTAAGGAGGGATCTAGGAGCACTCCCAGACTCCTAACCTCTGGTACTGGCACCAGTGGTGCCCCATCAAAGGTTATTAGTGAGATCCCTATCCCTGATCCGCCCCAACTCAGGCACAGGACCTCCATCTTCGATGGATTCAATTTCAGTTGGCTCAACCTGAGCCAACCAGCCACATCTTGCAACATCCGGTCAGAGCTGGGTGTCATCAGCGTACTGGTGACATCCCAACCCATGTCTCCATGCAATCTGGGCAAGGGGTGCATGTAGATGTTAAATAACATTGTGGACAGCACAGCCCCCTGAGGCACTCCACAATCAAGTGGGTGCCTTCGGGAAAGCTGTTTCCCCAGTACCACCCTTTGTCCCCCACCCTGGAGAAAGGAGATGAGCCATTGCAAGGCAAGCCCCTGAATTCCAGCATCGGTAAGGCGGTGGGCTAGTAGCTGATGGTCAACTGTGTCAAACAGAGCCAACAGGTACAACAACAACAGCACTGCCGATCCACCTCGGTCCAGATGCCTCCGGAGATCATCTGTGAGGGTGACAAGCACCGTCTTCGTCCCATGCCCCGGGCCAAAGCTGGACTGGAAGGGATCTAAAATGGAAGCGTCATCCAAGAAGCTCTGAAGCTGCAGAAGCTCTGAAGCTGCATCGCCACAGCCCTCTCTATTAACTTGCCCAAATAGGGCAAGTTGGAAACCGGCCGATAGTTCACCAATTTGGCCAGATCCAAAGTTTTTTTTAAGGAGAGGTTGTACTACTGCTTCCTTAAGTGCTCCTGGGAACCGTCCCTCCAAGAGGGACTTGTTGACTATTTCCCTAAGGGTACTTCGGAACCCAGCGTGGCCAGTTTTAATCAGCCACGAAGGGCATGGATTGAGGGAGAAGGTAATAGGGTGCACAGCTAGAAGCAATCTGTCAACTTCCTCCAGGCTGAGCAGAACGAAATTATCCATGATCTGGCCAGAAGACGTGTGAGGGGCCTCAAGTTCACTCACTATTTCAAATGTGGTGGGGAGGTCACGGCGGAGCGACAAGACTTTGTCTGTGAAGTAGCTCACAAAAGCCTTGCAGCCAATATCCAATTCTCTAGCATTTGTCTTGCCCTGTGGCAAGGTGGTGATAGACAGAATCATTCTAAACAATTGGGCTGGGTGTGAGCTCGCAGATGCAATCATAGCCTTGAAGTAGTCCTTATTCGCCATTTTGACCGCCATCTCATAGGATCTCATAAATGTCCTATAAGATGCTCTTGTGACTTCATCGCGGGCACACCACCACTGTCTCTCTAACCGTCTCACCCCTCGTTTCATAAGCCTCAACTCCTGGGTATACCAGGGAGTAAGCTTAGAATGAGGGTGCAGAGGGCTGGCTATTGCCAGTCCTCAATTAGCTCATTCAATAAGCCACCAGGGGGCATTGGATCCTGGAGAGCCATCTGAAGCTGCGTTGTTTCCATTTGGTTCCACGGGTGAGCTAAAATACTCTCGCCACCCAAACAGGATTGGGGTGGGACATTTAGTTGGGCCCTCAGGGCAAGGTGGTCCGACCATGGCACCACTAAAGCAGTGATCCGGTCCACTGTGTCAGTACACTAGCCAAATTGCTAAACTCTCCCCAGCCTCCCACACCAGGCTGGCACACTCAATGCCTGTGATCTTTGGTAACGGGAGTGCCCTGAAGGAGTAAGCCTCCCAAATGAATAGAGCCACTCCCCCCGCCCCCTAGTGCATGATTGGTGAAGAACCGAGAAACTGGGAGGAGATAACTGGGAGAGGGCTACCGTCTCCCCATCTCACACCCAAGTCTCGATCATGCATGCCAGGTCTACCTTCTGCTCAAGCAGAAGTCTTGAAGGAGCATGGTCTTATTGTTTATAGACCTGTCATTACACGACACCAATGTCAGAGAGGGGTCATTAATCCTGGCCCCACTGCATACTGTGTGAACTGGCAAAATCCAATTTATAAGTGTATCAAAATGGATTACTTAGTGTGTGTGACTGCAGCCCTAGATAAGGACCTCAATAGTTGTATAACATTAAGAATGAAGAGATGAAGAGATAAACTGGTAGGACTGAAAACATACACAAGAGTTGCCTTCTACAGAACAGGCCCAATGGGAAAACGACAGCACTGTTTGTCACCTACAGTTTAAAACTAAAAACTCTCCTGCACATCACTGGGGATCTACCGTCTCTCCTGGGATAACACAGGCCTTGAAAAGTTGGCTAATCTTTGCTTATAAATAGCTTCCTAGACTGAAGGAACTAATCAACATCAACAATGAACTACATAGTTTAAATACAAATGTGTGGATTGGGCATTGCAACAAACTCTTGTGCTTAGTCTGCCTTCACATGCACTCAGGTCACACTATCACATGACCTAATAACATTATCCATACCGTTAAAGCATATCATGTTTGAGGATGCCCAAGGTGAATTGTTCATTCTCTGGCATGATATATTCTATCATGTGCCTTCTGCCATTTGCCATGGTCAAAATGAATAGTCTCTACATAGGAAAACAGAATGGATATAATGTGGGATTTAAAAGTAGAATCACTCAGAAAGCAGCTGGGAGAACATCCCAGTCTCCCTAGACATAGAACTGCACTAATACAGAAGAATTTTTTTTTTCAATGGAAGACCCCATCAAGAAGCTTTTCAATGAGAACTCATATACAGATTCAGTGGTACATATTTGGGTACAACTGGGATTTAGAAGGGCTACAAAGTTAACTTCTTTCCAAGTTTATGGACATTCTTCAGATTCATCCTACTTTGAAAATGCATCAGTACTCATTTATTAACCATCACTAGCATCCACTCAGAGTGAACTGTTTACTGTTTTAACTGGGTATCTGTGTTCTGCAGTATAATTCAAAACACATCTTGTCTGGGTAAACCAGGCTTTCTGTCCGTAGATCAAGATGGGTAGCCAATGGATAGGCTTTCTGGCATTTCTTTATAAAAGCTCTTCCATCCCATCCCACCCCACATTCTGAATATCAGTCTCTTTGCCAACTGAAGGTAAAACTTCATGTATCTGAAGAACTGAGTTCTGGTTTATGAAGGCTTATGCCACAATTAATTTGTTAGTGTTAAAGGTAACACAAAAATCTTTTGTTTGGAGATTCTAGCAGGGGAGCACAGCTACCATATACCCTTGACCAAAGAATGGCACACTCCTTCTATCTGGGGTAGTTATCTTCTTCCACCAAGGGCACTGCTTTGGGAGGGATGCAGATGGCATGGAGCAGTGATGGAGGTAGGGGACAACTGCCTAGCCAGCCAGATCAGCTGAATCAGCCCTGGCAATCAATGTGGTGACAGATTGCATAGCCAGATTGCCCTTCAGTGAGAGATATTTGGGGGAGGATCAAAGATGGCATCAGGCCAGCAGCAGCTTTCTGTCCCACTCCTGACTTATTTTGCTTTTAGGTTTTTTGTTTCTTTTTTTTCCAGTCAGTTTCTTCTAGTCAGACCAGATTAACTGCACTAGAGTGGCCTTCCAGAGATGTTGAGACACTTCCAGAGATGTTGAGATGCTGACTTTATATACACCTGGCGATTTATCTTAAGGTCTAGCTATTTATCTCAAGGGCTGTGAAAACATTAAAGAGCATCTCTACTGGAAGTTTGGAAGTTTACCAGCAAATTATTTGGCACATTATTTGATGCATTTTTATTCACTCTTGCTCCAAATGAGCTAAAGAAAACCTGAACTCAGATATCCAAGATCAAATACAGACTCCAAATAGATTATGATAAGCTGTTTGATCTGAACAAGAATGTAAGTAATCCTGGAATTCCCACATCTACTTCTATTTCCAGCAGGTATGCAGTTTTAGGGAATCCCCATTAGCTCATGATTCCTTTCTCGATATCAGCTTTGAGGACTGGTCTCATAATGAGACTAATGAGATACTTTCTCTTTGGGAAACTCTCCTCTGGATAAACGAAAGAACTTTCAACAACTGCAAGGTAGCCCTTTACATTTTGTAGCAAACCAATGTCTGTTAACTGCTCATACTGTTATTTCAATCTTTGAACAACTAGTAAAAATTGCTAGACTCCCTCAGTAATTCCTTTGATACCTTTGCATTCAGGAATTTCCAAGTAAGCTGGGATTCCTCACCAACTGCCAAAGGCATGAGGGTTAAGTGAGGTGCAGGAGGAACTCTAAAATTGATAAACAAAGCTGTATCAGAGAATATTGACACACAACTACTAAGTTTCCTATACAGGATCTTAGGAATTCCTCAGTGTGTATCCAGAATAGCTCTGAGAGCTGAAGTTGGAGAAATGTCCTTTGAAGCAAAGCCTTGGGGAAGAGCATTTAACCTGAAATTTAGAACATTAAAATCATACCCAGAATCAAGTCTCCTTGGACTAGTCAAGCGGGACCATCACAAAAGTGATTGGAACAGACTTCTGGATCACAAATTTATCATGCCCGAGTATTACCCAGAATGTGATGCAAACAATGAGCAGATGGAAATTGATCCAGTTCACCAGAAGACACCGGAGAGACTTTAACTATGGAAGTACATTGTTTAGAGTGCACAGAATGTGCTCATCATTTTCAGTTTAAAACAACCACTGTGAAATACAGCACTATTGCAATAAAGGTAAAAGTAAAAAGAGATTATATATACTCAAAGTGTTATTATGATGTATTAATTATTCCCAATATTTATTTATTTATTGGATTTCTACCTCGCCCTTCCCGCTGTAGCAGGCTCAGGATGGCTTACACAAACACTACATAGCTAAGACAGAGCTAAGTAAAATCATGACAATATAAATACAAAACATTACAAAGTGCTAGTGCTAAAAACACTAGCGGCAGGCATGAACAGCATCCAGCAAGCAGGCAGTCAGTTCCCATCATGGTTTGGGTTATATTGACTGTTGATAAAGTTGTTAATATTGGGGCCAGGGCCTTGGTTGTATAATGCGGCTCCCTAGTCGAAGGCCTGGTGGAGGAGCTTCATTTTGCAGGCTCTGCAGAACTGTATAAGGTCCCGCAGGGCCCTGATGTCTTCTGGGAGTTCATTCCACCAGTGCATAGCCACCACTGAAAAGGCCCTGGCCCTCATCACAGCCAGCCTGGCTTCTCTAGGGCCTGGCAGGGCCAGACGATTTTGGGACCATGACCATAGAGCTCTCTGGGCAACATGTGGGGAAAGGCAGTCCCTTAGGTATGCAGGTCCCTGACCACATAGGGATTTAAAGGTAAGAAGCAGCACCTTGAACCAGATTCAGTATGCTATAGGCAGCCAGTACAGTGCTTTTAGTGCAGGTTGGATGTGCTCCCGCATAGGGAAGCCCAAAAACAATCTGGCTGCTGTGTTCTGCACCAGCTGCAGCTTCTGGATCTGGGACAAGGGCCGCCCCATGTAGAAAGCATTACAGTAATCTAATCTCAAGGTGACCATTGCATGGATCACTGTTGCCAGGTCATTGCATTCGAGGAAGGGAACCAGCTGCCTAATCAGCTGAAGATGTTAAAAGAAGATGATAGAAGATGAGCCGCCCTGAGGCTTCGGGGAGGGCGGGATATAAATCCAAAGAAATAAATTAAAAAAAAAAATCTCCAGGTGGGGGCTGGAGATCACTCAGAATTACAACTGCTCTCTAGGAGGGAGGGGGAGGAGATGGAAAGCTGAAGCCAGGGGGCAGATAACGGGAGTGGGATCCCTACCCTCAGGCCACTCCGACTCAGGCACAAGACCTCCATCTTCATCGGATTCAATTTCAGTCAACTCAGTCTAAGCCAACCAGCAACAGCTTTCAACACCAGGTCTAGATCTTCTGGTCTGGAGTCAGACTGGCCACCCAACAGCAGATAGAGCTGGGTGTCATCCGCGTATTGGTGACAGCCCACCCCATGTCTCCAGGCAATCTGAGCAAGGGAGCACATATAGATGTTAAATAACATTGGGGAAAGCACCACACCTTAGGGCACTCTGCAAACTAGTGAATGCCTTCAGGACAGCTGCTCCCCAATAGCCACCCTTTGTCCCCATACCTGAAGGAATGAGGAGAGCCACTGTAAGGCAGACCCCTGAATCCTGGTGTCAGCGAGGTGGTGGGTCAGTAATTGGTGATAGACCATGTTGAACGCTGCCGACAGGTCTAACAACAGCAACACCACTGAACCGCCCCGATCCAGATGCCTCCAAAGATCATTCGTGAGGGTGACCAGTGCAGTCTCCATCCCGTGGTCTGGTCGGAAGTCGGACTGGAAGAGATCTAATGCAGAGGTGTCATCCAAAAAACTCTGCAACTGAATCACCACCACCCTGTCAATTAATTTGCCCAGATAGGGCAAGTTGTAAACTGGCCGGTAATTAGCCAATTCGGCCAGATCCAAAGATGTTTTTTTTAAAGAGAGGGTGTACCACTGCCTCCTTCAGTACTCCAGGGAGGGACTTCTTGATAATTTCCCTTAGGGTACCTCATAGTCCGTCATGGCCAGCTTTAATTAGCCATGACGTGCATGGAACAAGGCTGCAAGTGACTGGGCGAACAGTTGAGAGTAATTTGCCAACCTCTTCTAGGCTGAGTGGACTGAAATAACCCAAACCTTGACAAGAAGACGTGCATGGAGCCTCGAGTTCCCTTACTGTCTCAACTGTAGGAGGAAGGTTGTGGCGGAGCAATGAAGACATGGACATTCTGGAATCTGGTTACTAATGGTCTTTCCAGGGTATCTAATCTACCATCATGCATCCCATCAGAGATTTGGGAACAGCATTTCTCCTCTATATTTGGTAAGCCCTTTGAAATGAACTCCGAAAGAGTTCTCTTAGAGCCTCCTGATGCTGATCCCTATAAAATTTGAGATCTCAGACCCAGGCTACAAATGGAGATCGACCCAAGGAGGGGGACACCTGCTGCCTCAATAGAAAGCCTGGTGGAAGAGCTCCATCTTGCAGGCCCTGTGGAATTGTAATAAATGCCACAGGTCCCTGATCTCACATGGGAGCTTATTCCACCAGGCAGGGGCCAGGGCCGAAAAAGCCCTGGCCCTGCTCGAAGCAGTCAAATGTCCCTGGGGCCAGGGACTACCAGAAGATGTTGATTGGTGGACCTTAGTGCTCTACAGGGCTTATGTGGGGAGAAGTGGTCTCGAAGTTATGCTGGCCCCTGGCCATATAGGGCTTTGAAGGTAAGTACCAACACCTTGAAATGGATCCAGAATTCAATAGGCAGCCAGTGCAGGTCATGCAGCATCGGGTGGATGTGCACCTGCACAGGCATTGTTGTCAACAGCCACGCTGCCACATTCTGCACTAACTGCAACTTCCAGAGCAGAGTCAAGGGTAACCCCACGTAAAAAGAGTTACAGTAATCCAATCTGGAAGTGACCATTGTATGTCCTGGGAGGTGAGGTATGTGGCTAGCTGCCTGATCTTCCTCAGATGGAAAAAGGCAGACCTGGCAGAGGCAGTGACCTCGGCCTCCATAGCGAGGGAGGCATCCAGAAACACCCCAAGCTCTTTACCCTCAATATCAAAACCAATGGAGCCCCGTCGAAGGTTGGGAGCCTAATCTCCTGTCCCAGGCCCCCACGACTCAGGTACAGGATCTCCATTTTAGATGGATTTAGCTTCATTCAGCTTTAATGCAACCATCCAGCCATGGCCTGTAACACTTCCTCCAGATCTCCTGGGGCCATATCTGGGTGGCCGTCCACCAGTAGATAGAGCTGGGTGTCATCTGTGTACTAGTGACACCCCAGCCCATACCTCTGGATAATCTGGGCGAAGGGGTGCATGTAGATATTGAATAGCATAGGGGAGAGAATTGCTCCCTGCAGCACCCCACATTCCAGTGGGTGTCACTGGGATAACTCTCCCCCAAGCACCACCCTCTATCCCCAAGGAAGGAGGCTAGTCACTGCAAGGCAAGCCCCCAGACTCGGCGAGGCGGTGTGTTCACAAATCATGGTCAAGCATGTTGAACACTGCCAACAGATCGAGAAATATCAGCAATGCTGATCCACCTTGATCCAGATGTCTCTGGAGGTCATCCACCAGGGTGACCAACACAGTCTCAGTCCCATGGGCAGGGTGAAAGCTGGATCGGAAGGGGTCCGGGATCTTAGCATCCTCTAAGAAAGTATGGAGCTCTGGAGGAACCGGAAGTGGCATGGCGAAACGGGCGATGTTTTGGGATGCTCCCAAACCACCCACTCCTCGGTTGCCCTTTTAGCCCCCCCCCCCAAATCTACTATTCTATTATGTTTAGGGTTATAGATTCAGTTTTCCCAATTCAGTTTGGAGCAGGAGTAATAGTCTTTTCAGATCACTTTGACTATAGCTTATTATTGCATAACAATAAAATTGTAAGATATCAAAACTAGCTACTCATTCTATACTACTACCTTTAAGATTCAAGTTACACATTTTGCTAAAGTTAGTTTATAACTATCTTAATTCCAGGTTTAACATTGCTCACTTTACATAGAACCTACTGGTCTTTTCTACTAATTAATACGAGTTAATTTGGTTTTTCAAATCACTATTCAAAAGCAACAATATTCTCTCAAGGCAAAGAAGACAACTTCTCAAATTGATAATCTTATTTCATTACCGTTTACTCCCAGAATCTATAAATGTCTTATTTCCATATTCATTAGGGCTGCAGTTAAAGTCCTGGTTACAGTTTTTTTGCACCTACAAACCTTGACAGCCCACCAGGGCCTTGCAGGGGGCTGTGTAAACTCTTCCCTTGATAAGCTAAGCTGTCTGCAGAGATGGAAATGTCCGTCAATTTTTGGGCCTGGTGGAGGCCCCCAGAAATGCTTGAAACAAGCTGAAGAGGTCTGATACACCCAGATGTTCCACTTTCCTATATGTACCCTGGAACTAACCAGGCACATCGTCTGTAGAGCAGCTCTCCAAATCGAGCGGCTACAGTGCAACATAGTCTCTTGATTGGCGGCCACTCCCTGCCAGTTTCCCGTTGTAGCTCGGCCAGTGGGCTCCCTGTTAGTCACCTCTTACTCTCTTGGGGGGAGCAGCCCAGTAATAAAGCATGAAGTCCAGCTGTCAAAGTCCAGCACTGCGACTCTGCAGAAGGAGCCACCACCGCAGCTTTGTAGGGTGCTATTTGGGCCTTGCTTTCCGGTCTCCCAATTCGTATCACCCTCGGCTTCCCCCATTTCCCAGCTCCTGGCACTCCAAAACTCCAAAACCCCGATGGTCTTTCTGGTCTGTGGAGTGAGTTACATCGTAGAGTTGTATGGCAATGCAAGGCATGTAATACATGGGCAAAGCATCTACTCAGGGCTTTGTTCCAGTCACCATCTTGTTGGTCTTTCTGCAATTATACAATCTGTGGCCAAATTCTTGTCTGTTACAATATCTTTGCAACAATCTCCTGCTAAGTATTAATCTGACAATTCTGCAATTTTATTAGGGGCATAGTTTTCTTTTATCATCATTCTGTAACTGTTCTTGATACCTGTACTGTGATTTTATTGTATGTCTCATGAGTTCTGATCAAAGCAGCTTATTATTACTAATAAAGAAAAAACAAACTCTCTTGTTATTAAGAAAGAATATAGAGCCCTATATTTAAAATAATTTGTCATTTGTCTGTGTATCCTTGGGAATTAAAGAACTTATAGATCATGTGTTCCAAATGTTATAAATAATGAAAGTGGAAATAAATGTCCTAAATAAAGGACACATGATCTGCAAAAAAAGAGAAAAAGTCTCTGTAGTGTTTTGTTGGTCTGAAAGCAGTGATTGGCAAATTAGCTTTTATGAAAAGCTTAATTTGGGTTTAGTAATGTAGGCTTACTCATGGCCTAATTCTTAATCAAATATATATTGCAGCAGGAGGCCCAACATTCAAATAATGATTAATTGAAAATGTAATTAAATGCTGTAGAATGGAGATGAAAGTGTTACTGTAGAGTTTCAGGTCATATTGTGCGCACAGCCCACCAACAGCTGAAGATGAAGCAGTTGGCTCAAAACCTTATTACCATCACTGAAGAAGCTTTGAGAGGTTCCCAGGACCTATTTGTAAGGTAGTGATTTCACAACTGCTCAGATGCTGTACAGCTAAACAGGGGTTCTGTTACAAACTTGAAAAAAACATCTTTTACAAGCCCTGTGACAGTCTATGTCCAATTTATGTTTGAAAACAGCCCTTTATTTTTTTGGAAAGAAAAATAAATGGCTTCACCTATTACAGCCTTATTGAGCAATGCTAAGATGTGGCTTTTTTTAATGGACCCAAGAAAATTTCAGGAGTTTTAAATTTCAGGTTGCAAAGAGAATATCCATTTGTGGCAGATACAATTAGACTTTCTATTCATTCATATAAAGACTTAATGGGGCTTCTAACTTTTTTTTACTTCTAAACCTGAGCAATCGTCCTGTGCCTAGTTAGTCACATGCTATATGTATGGGTATATACATTTATTTATGTACCTATTTATAGACCACCTTTTTCATTGAGACTGAAGGTGGATCACACAGTTTAGGTCAAATACAATCAATAGAATAGAACATCCAATAAACAAAGCAATCAGGTTTGGACTGCGGAAATCTGAAAACAAGAGTAGAAATCTGAAAATGGAGTGGAATCTAAGCATAATACATTAAATGATGCATAAGTTACCGGGTAGAATCATACTTAAGATCAAAAGACGGTACACCCTATACATAGTAATGTTATGTTGTTTATTTATTTTAATTTAAAACATATTTATGCTCCCTTTCTACCCGATCAGTGTTCCTTAGGAACCACACATAAAACATAACAATTAAAAACAACATTAAAATTATAAAATAATTCAGTAAAAGCACATAAAAACAACCTGAGAATCAGGGAAGAGGCCCAATAACTGTTGCTTTACCTGCTGGTGGAAGACACTGATAAAGGAGACAAATGAATCTCCCTGGGGAAGGAGTTCCAAAGTTTTGTTGCCATGACCAAGAAAGCCCTTTCTCGGTTTGCTACCTGTGTAGCCACAGATGGCAGGAACAACGGAAGCAGGGGCTCTGAAGGTGACTGGAGTGAATGGATACGTTCATATGGGAGAAGGTGGTCTGTTGCAGGGGCAAAATCCTGTCCCTTACTGAAAAACACCAATCCCCTCTACTTCTGTTTGGTGTGTGAGTTGAGCAGCTAGAAGTCAATCAGGATTCTTGGAAAGGCCGAAGGATACCGATGTGGGAGCTGAGAGAGACAAAGATGTTACACTGTTAGCTTAGACAGATGGGATCTAAATCATCAGTGAGAGAGAGAAAGATAGACTACGGGGATCCTGTCTCAGAGTTTGCCTTGTATATAAAGAAGCTAAACCAGTGACTATTTAGAGATAGCCTTTGCATCTCCAGAGTTTTAGTTGGGAGAGAACCTGTCTCAGGAGACTTTGGAAGTCTAGGACCCTGTGTTTTGTGATAAAGCAGGCTAGTTTGAGGAAGAGACTGTAATTGTTTCAAAGCTCCAATTTCTGAGAAAAACTAGTGAAATATTTGTGTTTTCTGGGAGAACTCACATTTACACTGGGAGAATCCTGAGGCTGAGGGAGGCCAATATTAACCTCAAGGATATACACCCGTCTTCTAACTGCTCTCTAACTTCCTAAATTATCAACTGTAACTTTACAAATGAATGGTCCAGCAAGACTATGTTACACTTGTAATTAGGGATGTGCACAAACCACAAAAATGTGTTTAGTTCATGGGCTATCCCCACGAACCCAGTCTTTTGCATATGAACTTAACCAGGCTTGTGAGGTTCATGCCCAAAACAGCTGAGCCACAGGACAGCCTGCTCCCATGACTCAATTGTTTTGGGCTCTAGATATCTGAGCCGTGGGAGCAGGCTGCCCCTGCAGCTCACCAGTTTAAAAGTGCTTTCTTGGGCAGCTAGCCCCAGGCTTGGAGCCATTTAAACCAAACAGCTGAGTGTGAGGGGAGCTCCCTGACGCTCAGCTATTTTTCATGAAGAGCAGAAAGCAGGGGTTTAAATTACTGCTTTCTGCTCTTCATGAGCCACTACAAACTACCATGAACTGCATCAAAATGCATGAAAGTTCATGGCAGTTCTTCAGTTCACAAAGATTGCTTCACAAACCACAAACCTTAGTTCATCAGACGGTTTGTACCCAATAAACAAACTTGTAAATAGTATCTATCCTTTTTTGTGTGAACCAACTTATTCCCCTATCCCTGGAAGTGCTGAACATATTTAATTCAGAAGCTACTTGGGTTGAGTCTATAAAGTGAAGGATTGAGGTAGAGACCACACAGGTCAAACTTACATCATGCTATCTCTGTTTAAATATCATACTTAAGACTCCAACCTTCACAGGAGGCCCTTGGTATATTGGTCCCTGAACATACAAAGCTTTAAAGGTCAATACCAGCAGCTTGAATAGAGCCTGGAAAAAAACTGGAAGCCAATATAGATGGAACAAGACTAGAATGATATTGTGTCTATGACCGACTCCACTCAACACTCTGGCCACAGCATTCTGTTCCAACTGCAGCTTTTGGACAGTATTCAAGAGCAGCCCATGTAGAGTGCATTCCAATAATATAATCTACATGTTACAATGTAGTACAACTGCAAGATCTTTTCTGCCCAGGAAGGGTTGCAGCCGGCTCATCATCAGAATCTGGTGAAAGTCACCCCTGTCCACTGCTGCCACTTGCTTATCCAACAGGAGGCTCTGCTCCAGAAGCACTCCAAAGCTATGGACCTTCTCCTTTATGGGGAGTATAGCCCCATCTGGAATAGGAGATAACACCAGGCCTCATTTGTTGCCGGAGCTCACCGGAGCAAAGCTCTGGCAGTGAGGAGGCCAGGGGGTGGGGACATGTAGCAAGCCCCACCCCCTGCTTCCAGCAGCCCTCCCCTCAGTCGGCCAAGGATAAAATAGAAGGAAGGGTAAGTTCTAGTTTCCCCCCGCCTTTCCAGGCCTGGGAAAGGCCCCCACCACCCTCCCCCACCATTTCTTCAGCAGTTTTTGGAGAGCCCCGCCCCGCGCCTGGCTTGGAGTTCTTTGGCACGTCTCCTGGGCCACCAGCTCTCTGGATGATCTTGGCAGTGGGGATTGGTTTCAGCGGAGCCAATTCTGTTCGCAGAGTAACAGGAGGCTGTGATTTGGGGCAAACCCTTCAGCATGCCAAACAGAAAGTTGTCCAAGGGAGAGTTCTCTGTAGCATTAAAGCATGCCTCATTCTTGTGCATAGGGTTGCCAACCTTCAGGTGGGGCCTGGAGATCTCCTGGAATTACAATTTCTCTCCAGACTACAGAGAGCAGTCCCCCCTGGAGAAAATGGCTGCTGTGAAGGGTGGACTTTATGACATTGTACCCTACTGAGGTCCCTCCATTCCCCAAACCCCACCCTCCCCAGGATCCCATCTCAAATCTCCAGGAATTTCCCAACCCAGAGCTGGCGATTCTTCTCGTACAATATTGCCAGTTTTTGATTCAGCCTTGTACCTTTGTCTTTTATTAGACATGTGGCTTGGAGCAACAAGCTATTGATAATTTTATAGCCACAGTCATGCAAATGCTGCGTCAGCTAGTTACTGTAGATCAGATGGCCATTAAAGGCACAAGAGCAGGGCACCCAGGTTTTTTTTGTCTCTTGGTAACCGTAACTGATCCTAAGGTTGTTAATCTCCCACTTGGGAAATACCTGGAGATCTGGGGGTGGAACCTGGGGAGGGACCTCAGCAGCCCATAATGCCATGAGGTGGGGTTTAGGGAGGGGAGGGTCTTCAGTGGGGTATAATGCCATAGAACCCACCTTCCAAAGCAGCTGTTTTCCCCAGGGAAACTGATCCCTTTCACCTGGGAATCAGTTGTAATTCTGGGAGATTTCCAGACCCCACCTGGAGGTTGGTATCCCTACCTGATTCCCACTTGAACAGGAGCTGGTTCAATGAAATGTATGATTTGGCCTGCCTGATATTATTTCCTGGAGCTGGATGAGAGCACTCATCTTTCTACAAGCTTATCCACATCACAGAATTTTAAACTGTTCTAATAATCTGACCACTGGAGAGGCTCTTGCCACCCTGCCCCCCCACCTGAGTGGTGGGTGTTGCCTTCTGACATACTTCCAGTGATGCCAGGGTGTGTGGCATAGGCAAATAAGTTATGCTAATGAGTTATGCTAATGAGCTCCTGCACCTCTTTTTGATGAAATGACCCCTGGATAAAACATTTCCTGGGTCAGACCTTCCCCTACCAATAGTACCTTTGTTTTGTTGGGATTAAGTTTCAGGTTGTTTTCCCTCATCCATTTCAAAACTGCCACCAGGCATGTGTAAATAGTTTCCACAGCTTCCTTGAAACCTGCTGGTAACATGAGATAGAGCTGAGTTAATTGTTTTAATCCTGTTGTATTTTATTGCATGGTTGTGCCTATGTAAGCCGCCCTGAGCCCGTGTGCGGGGAGGGCGGGGTATAAATGAAATAAAATAAATATTGGTGGTAACCCAGCCCAAATTTCCAGATGTCCTCTTCCAGTTGTTGAAAAGCATTGGGGGCAAGTTGGAACCTTAGGTAACCCTGTAGGCCAGGGGCCAAGTGGCAGAGCAGCAGTTCCCCAGCACCACACTCTGAAACCTGCAGAACAGTTCCTTCCAATCCCAGTCCACAAAGGTGACCCAGAAGGATACTAGGGTTGGTGATATTGATAGCTGCTGAGAGAACCAGAGGAATTAATAGAGTCACGACCCCCTCTCCATTTCCCAGAGCATGTCATCCACCAGGGCTACCAAGGCTATTTAAGTCCCATATCCAGGCTTAAAAACAAATTGGAATGGATACAAACTATATGTTTCATTCAGGAACCCCTGAAGTTGGTCAGCCACCATTCATTCAGATATCTTGCTTAAGAATGGTACATGTGAATTACCTGCCTACCATTTTCTTCTCACCTTGACACAGAGAGTACTCCATCTTTCTGTGTTATACCTCTGAGGGTGCCAGTCACAGTTACTGGTGAAACATCAGGTTCTACAATAGCCACGACCACGGCCACACATCCCGGAAAATCTACAGCAACTAATGAACCCTGGCCATGAAAGCCTTCAACAACATATTATTCTTCAAACACATTAATCCTTCAGTTCTTTGAAATTGTTCTTCAAAGGGTTAGCATTGCTGCTACATCCCTTCATCTCCCCACTCCTTATTCAAGAACTAAGGGTTAATCATATTAATCACACGTTACATGGGCCAATAATATAGTCTGTTTTATAAGCGTCTGACCATGGCACTTGTCTGATTACAGCCTTTTCACATTAAATGATGGTTAGAATTGCTAAGCCATAAGTGTACATCTTAAAGAAGGTCATCACATTATAGCCAACTGTGAAAAACTGGTAGCATGCAGGCAATGTACTGCCCTGTAGCTATTATCTCTTTCAGCTTCCTAAATATGCACAAATGTTAAATGTGTATATACCATAGGTTTCTGGCAAGCTGCTCATGCCAAGATACTTAACATCAAATGGTCCCAGTAACTGATTCTGCTGGATCCCAGGAGAATTTCAAGAAACATTTAGCTTCTGTGTAGTTGGCAAATGCATCATCTCTCATCATTTTTTCTGCTACACTTTACTCTATCTTACTTTTTTAGTGCACAGTGTTTGAGAAAAAGAAGAATATTTCACTTTTTTAATAGGGATGGGCACAAACTGGCTCATGAAGTAAAGTTTGTCACATATTTTGGCTGGTCTGTGGTCTTTGAAGCAATGTTCATAGAAGGGTGCCCAGCACAAACATCCCACGAACTTTGGTGCTGTTCATAGCAGTTCATGGTAGTTCATGAATGGATAAGAACATAAGAACATAAGAGACGGCAATGTTGGATCAGGCCAAAGGCCCATCCAATCCAACACTCTGTATCACACAGTGGCCAGAAATACCAGTGGCATCAGAAGGTCCACCAGTGGGCCAAGGACATTAGAAGCCCTCCCACTGTTGACCCGCCCAAGCACCAAGAAGACAGAGCATCACTTGCCCCAGAGTCCCTATCTATACCTTGTGGCTAATAGCCACTGATGGACCTCTGCTCCATATGCTTATCTAATTCCCTTTTGAAGCCATCCATGCTTGTAGCCACCACCACTTCCTGTGGCAGTGAATTCCATGTGTTAATAATCACTCTTTGGGTGAAGAAGTACTTCCTTTTATCCATTCTAACCCGACCGTTCAGCAATTTCATGGAGTTCTTGTATTGTGAGAAAGGGAGAAAATTACCTCTTTCTCTACCTGCTCTTTCCCATGCATAATCTTATAAACCTCAATCATGTCACCCCTCAGTCATCGTTTCTCCAAGCTAAAGAGCCCTAAGCGCTTTAACCTTTCCTCATAGGGAAAGTGTTCCAACCCTTTTATCATTTGAGTTGCCCTTTTCTGGATACATTTCCAAACAAACGGGGTGGAATTCTCCAGCCTTGGAAACACCAATAGAGCCCTCCAAAGCTTATCAGGCACTGTGAGCAGCAAATAAGAGAGTTCCCATTCTGTTCTATGGCATCAAAAAGCTTTATATATGTGCAGCTCTATGCCCTTTTGTCTGTTGGCTGTTTGCAGTCACACAGAGAGGCAGGGAAATTGTTAAAAGCCGACTAGCAGGTCACATTCATTTATTCCCTCTTGATTGTCAACTCCTCTTCCCTGCTGGGGTTTGGGTGTTAGGTAGACTCAGGGTGCTGAGCTGCCCTGTCTTTCTGCTCACACCAAGCAGAGGAGCTTAGCTACTGGGTACCTTGACTGAGTGAGGACACACATTGCTGTGATTTTCTGCTCCAGCAAATGCACAGTCATGGCATAGGTGGAGTTCCTTATCCCCTTCTACTTGCCTCTTGCATAGCAGATGGGCAGACTTGATGCTGCGCCAGAACTGGGCAGCCAGGTGCTAGCAGGTCTCAAGCAAGGATAGCATCTTGAGGGGGGCAGTGTCCCAGGTGGCCTTCATGCCAAGTAGTGGAACTTAGCTACTGGATACCTTTGCTGAGTGAGGAACCACATTTTATACCCTTCTGATTGTGAACTTCTCTCTCCTGCTGGGGTTTGGATGTTAGATGAACTCAGGGCTCATGGCCACACAAGAGAGGTCAGGCCAGATGATAGCCTTGGGTTATCAGAGCTCCAGGGGATCAACGTTGGCAGGCTCAGGGGACTTGGCGAGGTACTCCTTCACCATCGCCTCTGCCAAATCCTCTGTAATTGCACACCTGACATCTCCCTGCTGCTGACCTCCCAATTCACTACTGACAACTGTAGTGAGGCTTCTCCCTGGTTGGACTCTTTGAGGCAGAGGTGTTGTGCTGCAGCTCCTCCTCCTCCTCTGCAGCCTCTCCCACTTGCTGTTCCCTCTGGCCATGTCTTTTGGCCTGTAGCCTCTGCAGTCTTTGCAGAGCTCACACATCCATTACAAGAGCCCTGCATTCAGGAGAGCTATGCCTTTTATCCAGAAGTCACAGATGCAGGCCAGCTTGTATTCCCATTTATTGCAGACTGCTGATGATGTCCATCTGCAACCTCTCTGTCAAGGTACTGGCAGAGAGGTTGCAGCTCGCTGCAGTGTGGAGGCCAGAGCCTGGTCCAGCCTTTGAATCAGGGGATGACTTGCACAGCATATCAGTTGTGTCCTGGAAAGGTTTAAGGACACACACCATTTGGGAGAGGGTCAGCAAGTCATTGAAGCTGATGATGAGCTCCTCTTCCCCATGCAGTATAGTCCTGGAGGAGATGACATCCTGTGCCGTGATTTTCTGCTCCAGCAAATGCACAGTCATGGCATAGGTGGAGTTCCTTATCCCCTTCTCCTTGCCTTTTGCATAGCAGATGGGCAGACTTGATGGTGCGCCAGAACTGGGCAGCCAGGTACTAGCAGGTCTCAAGCAAGGATAGCATCTTGAGGGGGGCAGTGTCCCAGGTGGCCTTGAAAGTGCTTCCCAGCCCCAGATCATCCTTCACAACCAGCTGAAGCATGAGTTCCAGGCAGTTTATGCCCTTGATGCACACACGCTTCACCTTTGCCAGCATGTTGGTGCCAGCATCCGTGGCCATGTAGCCATGGATGATGTTGCTGCCACCCACCCATCCCCTCAGGTTCTCTGTATCACATGGCAGCGATGTTTCGCACTGTATGGTCCATCCATCACCTGCACACAGAGCAGAACCACTTTTTAGCCCAGTGGCAGGACTGATCCACCCCACCCCCCCCGTCAGGCCATGCCCTGACAGTCTTATTATCCACCCACCAACCCCCCGTCAGGCTATGCCCTGACAGTCTTATTGACTACTCCAGAGGTCTGCCATAAATTGTATGGTTCTGCCTTGTGCTCTGGAGACCTGAGCCATGACCATCAGCACTGTAGCCAGAGAAAGGCTACATCCTCAATGAGGGAGAAGTTCTGGCTATCCACAGCAATCAATTTGCTGACGACAAGGTGAGTGACTGCTTCCTGGGCCCTCAACATAGCCATTTTGACCTCTTGAAGGTTGCCTGCCTTGATGTCCCACCCATAGCAGCCTGAGTGTGGGGAGCCTTTTTTGCTGGAGGTTCCTGTTTCCCCTCCACTTCTCCCTGGTGAGAGAGATTGGGCCTTTAAAAGTGCCTGTGGAGGACAGAGGAGGATAAGTGCCGGGGGGGCGGGGTTTGCACCCTTCCAGACATGGGTGTGGCACACCTAGCACTCTGCCACACTGGGGTCACTGGGAGGGTGTGCAAATATTTCCAAACTAAGGGCTTCCACCCCCAACCCTTTGAATCACTGCTGTGAGAGTCCTCCTTTCCAAAGAGTGTTAGCAACTGCTGGTGTTTCTAGGCGGTGCTAACAACTCTTTTGCCTCTGTGGAGGACCCCAGGAACAGATCAGGGGAAGGAGGCTCTGAGACCTCGGTGATGCTCTGCTAGGGCCAGGTTCCAGTGGCCTGACAGGATGAGTTTGGTGTCTGGGGGTGGGGGCCTATGGTATGAAGTGGCTGGAGGACTTCTTTCCCCCACAAAGAGCATACTTTGCACCTATGTTCACTCTCATGGCACATAGAGGTATTCAGCTCAGGAGGGGTGGGAGAGTAAAAATGTGAGAAATCTTTTTGGGGTGACTGTAACTGGGACTCCAGAAATGTAATCCACCCCCAAATTGGAGAGATTGTAGAGGAGCCAGTCCTAACATCCAATATGGGAGGAACAACTATTATTTAGGGACATACTTGAAAAAGTCCTCCTGTATTATTTCAGTTTATGAACATTCATCAACACTTGAATCCATAAACATTTGGTTGGGCAAGAAACTGTACAGTCTTTCTTTATTATGCAAGACAGTTTGCATCACTAATCACTTTAAATGGAAAACACTGATTTCCACTGGTCTGGTGGGGCTGGAATGCCCGCCAAGCTGTCGTGAAGTACCTTTTGGGGAGCTCCTGTTGGAAGTCTCTTGTCATGTCTGCCTTTCTGGCCTTCCAGATCTGCCTTTAGAGAATTGAGGGTAGCCCAGCCAGCCCAACAAGTGTTTCTTTTCCTCTGCAGAATAGAAAAATTCACCATGGGTTGTGTCACTGGGTATGCTTTCCTTGCTTGCCCAGAGTTGTGGGCACTGGGCATGCTTCTCTTGCTTGTCTGCTGTAGCTAGGGTGCCTGCCCTAGCTGTCATGGGGTAACTTTGGGGAACCCCTGTCAGAAGTCTCTTGTCATGTCTGCCTTTCTTTTATTGTATCACTTATCACTTTAATGGAAAAAATCTAGTCTGGTGGGATTGAGTTACCCGCCAAGTTGTCGTGGGATTATTTTGGGGGTCCCTATCAGGAGTCTCTTGTCATGTCTCCCTTTCGGTTGTTGCATCAAAATACAAAACTCTCATTTCCACTGGTCTGGTGGGGCTGGGGTGCTCGCCAAGATGTCATGGGGTAACTTTGGGAAGCCCCGTCAGAAGTTTCTTGTCATGTCTGCCTTTCTGTCTTTCAGAGCCTTCCTTTGGAGACTTGGGGGGATGCTTGCTTTACTTCTGCTGTCTAACTTGGGGGGGGGATCTGCCCAAGTGCAGTTTCCCAGTGAATTTGGTGTCACTTCCTTGTTCCATAGATTCTTCTAACTTTCCCGCTCTTAATTTAAACCCATTATTGTGAGGCCTATCTGCTGTCAACAGGAACAACTCCCTGCTCTCCTTTAAGTGACAGCCCTTCAAATACTTAAAGAGAGCAGTTATGTCCCCCCTCAGCCTCCTCTTCTCCAGACTAAACATTCCCAAGTCGCTCAGCCTTTCCTCATAGGGCTTGGTCTCCACGAACCATCATGAACTGCATTTACCTGGTTTATGCCCATTTCTATTTTTTAATGATGTTTCCATTCTTGGGCATGGCTTGCAACACAGGACACCAGTAATGAAAATCAATTCTCTTCTACATGTCTTGCCCTCGTTTGTACTAGGTAAATTTTGTACATATGGCCTATTATCTCAGTTTGATATAGTTACAGATATGAATATTACTTCTAGTACCTACTAGAAATAACCAGCAACTACATATCACCAAGCCCCTCTTTTTTCTGATAAAAATCATGTTTGAGAGGTTGTGGTTTTGACTACTGACTGTAGAAGATCTGTTCAGTTCTTTCCCCATCAGTCATTTCTCTGTTTTAGAGAGGTGCACAGGCTGCTGTTCCCTCCATTAAAGTCAACATGTATATAGAAGAAGAGGAAGAAGAAGAGATTGGATTTATACCCCGCCCTTCACTTGGAGTCTCAGAGCGGCTTACAAACTCTTTGTCCTTCCCCTCCCCACAACAGACACTCTGTGAGGTAGGTGGGGCTGAGAGAACTCTGACACAAACTGCTCTTTTTCAAGGACAGCTGTGCCAGAGCTTGTGACTGACCCAAGGTCACATCAGCAGGTGCAAGTGGAGGAGTGGGGAATCAAACCCAGTTCTCCCAGGTTAGAGTCCAGACACTTTACCACTACACCAAACTGGCTGTCCAATAAACATGTATCTAGAATTAATCAGGTGTAAAAGAGGGAGAGGTTATGATATGAAGCAGAAAATAAAACTGACAGATACTGAATGTTTCCCTTCAGTGTTCTTGAGAAAGCCTTGTAAATAAAAAGTTGCAACTAATATGGAACATACAAAAATTAGTATTTTGTCCTGCCATTAATTGACACTGTTGTAACTGGCTGGTTTTTACATTTTCTTTCTGTGTCCCAGAGGTCACATCCTTACTATATTAATGGCTCTTGTCCCCACACAATGCTTATGCTGCAATAATAGCTCCTGTAGAAGATGCATGGTTTGAAGACCTCTTCGGAAGGCAAGTGGTTCAAGCTTCCTTTTGAATCTGAACCTGGATTAGTGACTATCCATGTTAATGAACAACAAGAGACTAAAAAAAAAGTTACCTGCCTAGTAGCATCTTCAGCAGCAGCAGGATGCTGATGTAGAAGAGTTTTCAAACAAGGTATTTCCCATGTGTATGTCTGAACAGGAGCAAAGGAAATATATATTACTTCAGTACCTAGTAATTGAATTAATTAATTTTGGTTGGTTTCAATAAAAGATGTGTAATGGATTTTGTTTTAGATATTCCAGAGGAAGATGGGAAATCTCTGGCAAAGAAGAAAGGAAAATAGGTAGGTATGTAGGTATTCCCTGTGCTTTTAATACTTGCCCCTCACTGAACCCTTTTGCTGACTTCTATTATGTTCAGGTGAGGTAGCCATGTTGGTTTGAAGCAGCAGAACAAAGTTTGAGTCCAGTGGCACCTTTAAGACCAAAAAAGTTTTATTCATGGTATAAGCTTTCGTGTGCAAGCACACACTGTATCTGAGGAAGTGTTCTAGCACACAAAAGCTTTTTCTGTGAATAAACCTTTGTTGATCTTAAAGGTGCCACAGGACTCAAATTTTGTATTATTAAATTATATTTTATCTATGATATTGAATTATGTCTCCAAGAAATTTAAAATGTACTAAAGTTTCCAAGAATTTTTAAATGGAAAGAATGCAGAACACTATTATATGATCATTAGGTAATGTTTGTCTTTTTAAAACATGGGAAATATATAAATCTGAACACTGTTAGAAACAGGGTACTAAGCTAGATGAACTCCAAATGTATCTTAGTGAACCTGACAGTGTGCCCTAACTTTGTTACAGAAGAATAACAGATGAGCCACATATTGGAATGTTGTAGCAGTAATTGATGAGCCTCTGACTGGAGCATTGGTAGAAAAAATTTAGTATGAAATTTAAGAAGCAGAATTAAACTGCAAATATATGGCTTGGCTCCAACTGCATTGGAAATTATTTTTAAAAAAATAAAATGGGAAACTGACTGCTTATTATTATTTTTTAACAAAAATAAATAACCCGTCTCTGAATTAGCCTGCAGTGAGTTGATTTTAGAGTTCTCTCAACTATCTAGGGCATAGAATGAAAGTGGCAGCTCCCCACTGAGTCTAGCTACAGTTGAATCCTGTTTATGATTTGTTATGGACAGAGAGCTCATCATTTCTTGCAGAAAGTAAGTTTTAGTTTGACATCAGGTTTTTATTTGGAGGGGGGGAAATTAAATTAGATAATTATTTATATGAGCTGTTGGAATTCATTCCTCAACACAGCACATGCCAAATCACTCTCTCACATTCAAATAAGCTACTTTATTTTGCTCTCTGGATGCAATAAAGAAAGAGAACAGGTAAGTGTTAGGTGTGTGCTTGCAGTCCTTTCTGTCCCTCTCTCTGTATGTATGTGTATTAAGAGCTAAGCAAAATGAAAACAATTCACAGTTTTTCACAAATATTTTCAGCACTGTTTAAAAACTTTTATTGTTCACCAATTAAGTTAATTTGCGAAGACCATTGGCCCACTGTGATACTAAAATGTGAGGCAATACTCAAGAAGGTAGTGCAAGATGTTGTCAAAATGACATTGTGTTGGATCCTGGGGGTAAATATGGCTAGAGCAACATAGTCTCAATTGCTTTAAGCTGTGAGAAGATGAGCAACTACTTTATGTATAGACTTGATGTCTTTGTCAAAGAATGCTCACTGCCTGCACTAAAGCCATGATCACATGAGACAGTAAGTCACATTTCAAAAACTGCTGGGAGAAACACCATTATCACATCAATATTCTGAAATCCCACTCTGTGAACTGTCTTGATTTGACACAATGAGACCCATCCCTTTTAATGTTGCTAGCCTTCTTTATAATAACATAAGAGAAACCAATGTTGGATCAGGCCAGTGGCCTATCTAGTCCAACACTCTGTCACACAGTAGCCAAAAGTATCAGGTGCCATCAGGATACTAGAAGCCCTCCCACTGTTGCCCTCCAAGCACCAACACCAATATGCCATACCTTTGTATCCTAACTTAATTAAGTGAACCAGAATCAGTTTATAGATGGCCAAAAATAAACATGCAGGGTTCCAGATGCAAAGCATTAATTCACACTTTTAGTTGGTTTGCTATGTTGCTGAAACTTCGTCTCTCACTGCTGAAACATTGCTGATAATATTGTTAGCCTGACCTGCTTTATCTACAGCAGGGGCAAGACTAAATGAGTAAGGGGCTCTTGGTCTGTGTATACAGAGTTCAGACTTCACCCAAGGATCCCGCCCAAAGAGACAACGCGATAAGATTTGCAGTTGTAAAATCAGTTGTGCTCTTTACTGAATAATATTTAATTCACAAGCACACAAAAACAGAATCACTCACTCATACATACAAGTTCCTTTAGATACAGAAGAAATGGAAAACACTCACTTTTAAACTAGATGGATGGGAATGGAAAAGGAAAACGGCATATACTTATCTGATCCAGAGCTCGACCTTCACACGGAAGAATACGGGAATACAGAAGTTCTAACTTAAGGAAATCCTACTTCACACGGTTGATACCAGCCAACACGTGTAGACTTCTTGGCTGCAGTCCAAGAAAGCAAGCTTAAGTTGCAGAGTTGAGGTAGAAGATGGCTAGCCAGGTTCAAACTGTTGAACCTTGCACTTTATAACTTTTATTAGGGGGCTGGCATCTGTACCATCCTCCCATCTGTGGTCCGTCCCATTACCTAACTTTATTGGTTACTAGGAGATGATGTGTCTACCTAGAGGGAGGGGGCCAATGTTGAAATCTAATCCTTTGACTCAGGGGATGCATCTGGTCAAGTTGTGAGGTTGGGGTGCCAAGGCAACCTTTGACTTGTAAATCACTTTAGTTTGGTCCCAAGCTGTAAACAGGAAACAGTCTCTTCAGATGCAAACCAGATCCTTTCAGGGTTATGTGTTAGCTCGTAATTCCTCAATGGTGGACAAGTTGTTGTTTTTAATCACTCCTTGGCTGACCACTATGGAGATGCCTTCTACTTCCGGCTGGGTTGATGTGTGTGTGTGTGTGTGTGTGTGTGTGTGACTTCATTAGCATGAAAGTGCAGGCAGAACTGCAGCTTCCAGGTGCAACAGTCACATCAAACAATAGCACACAGTTTCCCCAAACCCATAGATACTGGCAAGTGTAGTCCATGTGTGTGTGTGTCAGCAAACACAAATAAAACCAATTTATATGCAACTTCCCCAACAATATGCTTAAACTTCTATAGCTATAAAATTCTAGTTTGAAATTATTCCTTTTCTTCTGTTTGTGTTATTGTTGTTCAGTCGCACAGTCGAGTCCGACTCTTCACGACCCCATGGACCAGCTCCCGCCAGACCCTCCTGTCTTCCGCCGTCTTTTGAAGTTTGCTCAGTTTCATGTTCATTGCATCTATGACACTGTCTAACCATCTCATCCTTTGCCGTCCCCGTCTTCTTTGACCTTCAATCTTTCCCAGCATCAGGGTCTTCTCCAGTGAGTGCGCCCTTCTCATTTGGTGGCCAAAGTATTTGAGCTTCAGTTTCATTATCTGGCCTTCCAGGGAACAGTCAGGGTTGATTTATTTTAGGATTGACTGATTTGATCTTCTTGCAGTCAAAGGGACTCTCAAGAGTCTTCTCCAGCACCATAGTTCAAAAGAATCTATTCTTCGGCGCTCGGCCTTCCTTATAGTCCAACTCTCGCAGCCATACATGACTACTGGGAATACCATTGCTTTGACCATGCGGACTTTTGTTGGCAGGGTGATGTCTCTACTTTTTATCATGCCATTTAGGTTCGCCATCGCTTTCCTCCCAAGGAGCAGGCGTCTTTTAATTTCATGGCTGCTGTCACAGTCTGTGGTGATCTGGGATCCCAGGAACGTGAAGTCTGTCACTACTTCCACAACTTCCCCTTCTATTTGCCAAGGAGTGATGGGGCCGGATGCCATGATCTTAGTTTTTTTGATGTTGAGCTTCAAGCCCACTTTTGCGCTCTCCTCTTTTACCCTGAACAGGAGGCTCTTTAGGTCCTCTTCACTTTCTGCCATTAGAGTGGTATCGTCTGCGTATCTGAGGTTGTTGATCTTTTCGTTTGTGTTATAGTTCCAGATTACTGCTAAGAAAATTCTCCCCATTATGCATTTGATTTTTTCTACCTAAATGCACAACTTTACATTTATCCCCACTGAAATCCATTTTTTCAGTTTTAGCTCAGTTTTCCAGCCTGTCAAGATCATCCTGTATTTCTGTCTTCTACCATATTTGCTACCTCTCCCAATTTAGCATCATCTGCAAATGTAAAAGCAGGGGTCTTTTGGGGCCAGAGAGTGCTGGAGCGCTGCTCCGGGAGCCCAGGCACCGGAGGCGGTGGCAGCAAGCCCCGCCCCCAGCTGCCACACTGCAGCCCCCTGCTGCCTCCCTGGGCCAGCGCCAGAGCACTGCGGCCCAACTCTAATTAGAAGGGGTTTAAATTTTAACCCCCTTCTCTCTTCGCTCCTGCCCCCCCTGGGAAGGGAAAGGGAGGCTTTTGAATATGTCTTTCCCCCCCTTTTGCTTCCCCTTCTGACATCACTTCCCCTCCCCACAACAGACAGCTTGTGAGGCAGGTGGGGCGGAGAGAGCTCTTTCAAGAACTGCCCTTTCAAGGACAGCTCTTATCAGAACTATGGCTTGCCCAAGGTCATCCAGCGGCTGCAAGTGGAGGAGTGGGGAATCAAACCCAGTTCTCCCAGATTAGAGTCTGCACACTTAACCACTACACCAAACTGGCTCCACCTAACAGTAATTTCATTTATGTTGAATGGCAAGGGGAATATAATCCAAACTTGACAGTGTTTGAGCCCTAATTTTGACCTCTTAATACAATGGCACAAGATGTAGAAAATTGAAGACAATCATTTTTGTCAAAATTTAGCACTCATTGTTACTTTTCTTTTTGAAAGAAGTACTACATAGCCATGCTGAGACAAATTTTTAGCTTCCTTCACAGCAGCAGAGTCATTACTGCCTCAGCCATGTAGCTGTTTGTGGAAACATTCATTTCTTACAGCCATCATAAAAGTCTCTTCCGCTCACTTAAGAGACAACACACAGAGAATGTGGCATTCTCAATGGTTTCATTACTCTCTGAAATTCTTACTACTTTGCCTTCTAAGAAGTTGATTTAACTCTACCTCATGTTTGTGTGGAGGGAACAAGTAGATTGCCTGTCACTCCATAGAGACTAGCTCTTCATGAGAGGGAAATATTAGAATCCAACTGGAAAACAGCATGACAGACTGGAATAATAATAAAATAGCATCAGAATATAACATTCAGGAAGGGTAAGAACAAATGGAACTGTGTTTCAAAAATATAATTTTTGGCTACTACAAATTGTATATAACATTACCCTCCCGCCAAAAGCAAAAATTCAAATGCAAAATAAATAGTGGTAGGAGTTGAAAAGAAAAATAAATCATCTAGCCAACTTGTGGGAAAGGCATCTCAAACAACCAAATTTGACTTAAATTACAGAGTATAAGGATGTTGTATAGTAGGTTTCCCTTATCAGGGAAACAATCAGTCATCTACCAAGAAGACCATGCCCTGGCATCGAGCCTTCTAGATGGGAGAGGGTTCAGATCCAGAAAGTAATGCAGTGTTTTGATCATGACATGGCATTTTGTGCAAGAAGAATGTAGGAAAAGGTGAGCAAGCCATGAAAGGATCTATTTTCTGCATACCTATGTGTTGGGAGCATATGTTAATATGTATTCTCTGCATGTTATAGAATGGTTACCAAAGATTAAACCTTGTTCCCTTGTAGCACTTGATCTTTAATTAGGCACTTTCATGCACAGTATTAACTTACCATTTATATTTGGTATTTTTTCAGGTTGCATTATGATGGGGTATAAATGTAAATAAATAAATAAATCTCAGGTTGCATTATGATGGAGTATAAATAAATAAATAAATTTATCTTCTTTCAAATCCTTGCATGAGAAATAATAGTACCCTTTATCACACAATAAAATGTACTTCACAGTAGTGAACCCTCTATTTTACACATAGTACCATGAGGGGAAAGGATATGAGGAAAGGTTTATTTAAAGAAGCCAATATGCAACTGGATGGGGGGGGATTTATTTCCCTGTTTTTTCTGCTCCATGTGGAGCATTCTGTGCACATGGAACAGGAAACATGGGGAAATAACTCCTCCCCACCCATACACACTATTTTGACATGGAAAAATGGTGACTGGGGGATAGGCGATAGTCCTTTCTCTCCTTGTGGTGGTGTTCTAAGCCCAATTTGGCTCTACTTTATTTTTAAATTAATGATCCCCACAGGGGCTTTGTGGCAGCTGGAAGACAGAGTAGGGCCTGGGGAGCCTGGATCTAACTCCTAAAAATATCACATTAAGTTGGGCCTTCTAGTAGACAGTTCCATGCAACTGAAAAAGCCCCTGCATGATTGGGCAGCCGAATTTTTTTTACAATATCTACCTGTACAAAGGATGGTCTTTATACATCTCTCTAGTTGCTTTAACAGTTCTTGCTCAACTGATAACAGACTAACCGTTCTTATTTGAAGCAATATTTAAAGGTTTACTATCATAACAAAGGCTATTAGAGGTAAATTGCTTTCATGGTGGTGAAGTGGTTTTTACTGACTTCTCTTGCACATTAAACCAAAGTAAGCATTCTTTTCTTCTACTTTCGGTATCATCTTCTTTTCATTTCCTTTTACAGGATTTTGCCATTAGGGAAAAACTATTTTTAGGAAGCAGATTTCAAACATTTTCCCCAATCCCTGATGGAAATACAGAGACAATGTTATTTTTGTCTTTGATAAACCAACACAGTGATTAAAATACAAGCTACACATTCAAAGTAGCAAATGCCACCTAAAAAGAAAATATGGCACGATATAGCTGTGATTAAATATTTTTCTGTTGGATGTTGAGAACTCCTGTGCACATTAGAGGAAAAAAACACACCTGTGCACATAGGTGTAAGGGAGACAAGTGCCTATGTTGCCAGTGTGCAACTCAGTGAAAATCCACACTTAGTTGAGACAGTGGCTCAATCTGCATTTGCTATGTAAAGCTGTTCCATGCTGCTGTGGTGCCGGCTTCCCATTTGGCTCAGTATAAAGCACTCCGCTGTCTGTGTCAGGACGCAAGTTGTCCAGGGAGAACGTGAGAGAGAGAAGGGAGAAGCGGCCTCCCAGGGGTGCCAGCAGGGCACTGCACTGTGCTGTGGGCAGGAAACAGCACCTGTGAACCCCCAAAAAACTAAAAGGGGATGACCTGGTGGGGGGGGGCAGGAAAGATGGAACGAGCTGGGTAAAAAACACAAAACGCCCACCAGTTGACAGGCAGGGCATTCTGGAGACTGCCCCAGGAAATAACAAATGGTTCAGGGGGTGGCGTGTTTCCACCCCCACCCCCAATATGATTGCAGGAAAATGTTCCCTGGCTGCTTTTAAATGCAGACAACTGGATTTTCAGTTAACTTGTTTGTTTTTTGTGTGACAATTTGTGTATCTCCTTGGAAAAAATGGGGAGGGGATAATTCAGCTCCAGTTGTCTGCTTTTTGCTCACAGTGGTTCGACAGTGGGGAGGAGCAGCTGTACAACCTTAAAACCTCATTCAGATAAGGCAGTGAGATGCTGTAGTGACCTTGGAGTCACCACTAAATGGCAATAACATGATGCAGATAGCTGATGTGAAGTTGAAAAAATAGGAGACTGGATGTGGCATGAAAGGCAGACAGAAATTTGTAAGATGGTGTGAGATCATTTGCACAATGGTGGGATATAACAATGCAGATTGGACCAGTGTAACTGCCCCAAGGCAACTCAGCAAGCTTCTATGGGATGAGTAAGTATTTATGAGTGTTCAACTGGATATTAGGAATGCATGTTTAGTTATTTCCAGTCCAAATAAATATCCAAAAAGGACCTTTGCAGTATTTTCTGGATATGTTCGGGTGTCCAGATGGTATCTGGGATTTTCCAAGATATTGATATTGGTGAATGGGTCCCCAAAAAATCTAAAAATACATGGGAATAACTAGGAATATCAGGAATTTAAGGCTCCCAGGGCTATTTTCCTTTAATTTCAGTGTGTGTCTGTATTGGACTCTTTTTGCCAGTGCTTGGTATCAAATTCTAAGGTTGGTTTGGCTTGGACTCGGTGCTTTGAAATTGGTTTATTTATTTATATTTACATTTATACCCCACCCACCCTGTGCACAGGCTCTGGGCGGCTTACAGGAGATGGCCGACAGGCCGATACAAAAAAAACAATAAAAATATTAAAATCCCTTAAAAAATAATCTTAACAATAAAATGCTCGGTACAGCAAAGTAATCTTAAGATGAATGGCATTGTATCTGCATTGCTTCTGTCTTCAGATCTTAAAATCAGTCCCACAGTCCAGATGTTCACCAGTGAGGCTCAGAGCGGGCCAGTCTGATATTCCGAATTGATGGTAACTGTGGTGGTGGCTCCTATTTGAAAGCCTGGTGGAAGAGCTCCATCTTGCAGGCCCTGCAGAACTGTGAGAGGTCCCTCAGGGCCCTGATCTTGTCTGGGAGCTCGTTCCACCAGTAAGGAGCCGCCACCAAAATGCCCTGGCCCTAGTAATGGCAAGTCTCGCCTCCTTGGGCCCAGGATAGATAGACGTTGTTGGGCCCCAGACCATAGTGCTCTCTGGGGCACAAATGGGGAAAGGCGGTCCCTCAGGTAAGCCGGACCCTGGCCATATAGGGCTTTAAATGTAAGCACCAGCACCTTGAAGCGAATCCAGTTCTTGCAACATTGTGGTCTTTGCTCAAGCTGAGTTCCTTTGGATTCTCTTGTTTGATGCTGGGAAATTATAGTACACAGATGTTGCAATGAAAATGCAGAACAAGTTTAGAATGACAGCTTTGGGCCCAGGTAGACTGCTCTGGAACTGGAATGACAGCATCCAAGAAAAAAAAAAGCCCCCTAAGAGAAGTAAAAGTGTTCTAGAACTTGTATGGCAGCCATCAGAGTAGGAATTCTCAGGCTGGGGCAAGTGATGCACTGTATTCTTTGTGTTGGGGGGGGGGCAAAAGTGGGAGGGCATCTAGTGTCCTGGCCCCACTGCTGGACCTCCTGATGGCACCTGATATTTTTGGCCACTATGTGACAACACTATGTGTTGGACTAGATGGGCCATTGGCCTGATCCAGCATTGGCTTCTCTTATGTTCTTAAATTACAGCCCCTGAGACTGGAATCAGTGCTTGCAGACTAGAATGATAGTTTCCAAAGTGGAATGATGGCCCATGGATGTAGCAGAAGTGTTCTAGAATTAGAATAACAGCCTCCAGAGTGGAATAACGGTCCCTGGAATCAGATAAACTGCTCTGAGACTGCAGGCATAGAGTGTGTCGGTCTGGTGCTGGAGGCCAAGGATACTTTGGCAATCTGGCTAGTGTACCGACTGCCTAGTGCACCAGCTAGTAGCCTGACATCCCTGCTGGAGGCTGTATCAGGCTGGGCGCTGGAGCACCCTAGGCTTTTGGTCTTGGGTGACTTCAACGTCCATGCTGATGACACGGCCTCTAGTCAGGCAACGGACCTAGTGACGTCCATGGCATCACTGGGACTCTCCAATATGTGTTGACCCCCACACATCAGGCTGGGCACATGCTCAATTTGATTACAGTGGACCAGATTATTGCAGTAGTAGTACCATGGCCGGACAACTATACCCTGAAGGTCCGTGTGAATGTTCCACCCCGACCCTGTTTAGGCGGTGAGCAGATTTTAGCCCGCCCACGGAGCCAAATGGACCCAGTGCAGTATCAAATGGCCCTGCAGGATCCAATGCCCCCTGGTGGTTCATGGGATGAACTTGTGGAAGACTGGCATAGCCCACTTTCCATGGACATCGACGAGATCGCTCCCCGGCACCCTCTTTCCTACGAGATGGCAGTCAATGCTGCAAAGAGAGAATTCTACACAGCTATGATTACGTCTGCGAGCTCACGCCCAGCCCAATTGTTTAGAACGATTCGGTCTTTGACGGTTCTGCCACAGAGCAGACAAAACAGTAGGGAATTGGATATTGGCTGTGAGGCATTTGTGAGCTATTTCGTGGATAAAGTCTTGGCACTCTGCCATGACCTCCCCGCCACAGTTGAAACAGTTAGTGAACTCGAGGCCCCTTGCGCGTCTTTGATTTTGGGTTTAGAGTGTTTTGAACAGCTCAGCCTGGAGGAAGTTGACAGATTGCTTGTATCTGTGTGCCCAACCACATGCAGCCTTGATCTGTGCCCCTCCTGGCTCATAAAAGCGGGCCACGAGGGGTTTCAAGGTGCCTGGAGGGAGATTGTCAACAAGTCCCTCTCGGAGGGGTGGTTCCCTAAGGCACTCAAGGAAGTGATGGTCCGCCCTCTCTTGAAAAAAACAACTTCGGACCCGGCTATATTGGCCAGCTATCAGCAGCTGTCCAATTTGCCCTATTTGGGCAAATTGATCAAGAGGGCGGTGGTGACTCAGCTACAGGGCTTTCTGGATAACACTTCCATCTTTGATCCATTTCAGTCTGGCTTCCGCCAGGGGCATGGGATGGAGACAGTGCTGGTCGCCCTTACTGATTACCTCTGGAGGCATCTGGATCGGGGTGATGTGGCGGCTCTGCTGTTGTTAGATCTGTCGGCCGCATTCAATATGATCGACCAACATAAATATTCCAGAGGGCAATTCTAATCCCAAACTCCATCTTCCCCTCCTTTGTTCTCCCAAGAGAAGAGGGAGAATGCATGTGCTATAACATATCAATTACAGGACACATTTTATGCTCTTTCTCCTGTTGTTCCTCCATATTTTGGAGGGGCCTCCTGGAACAGCAGTGATTTCTCCTTTGCACAAGGTGAACTACAGTGAGGGCCCTGTTTCTTGCCTAAGGAAGCCTAGGGATCTCTTGACTAAACTTGGGTTTGAATCCGGCACTCTACCTCCTTTCCTGCAGTGCAGTGCCTGCTTTGTTCTTGCTAGTCCACAATGATTTTAAAAACCGAAGAGCAAGGGTAGGCAATGTATTGGAAGAACTATAGTAGTCATGACTCACAGAGCCCTAACTTCTATATTTTCCCATTAAGGATAATGAAGCCAGGGCAGCTGGCTGCTGAACTGTGTTATCCTGTCCTTTCCCATAATAATTTCAGCTTTGGGGACACCCTTTATGTTCAAGCGAATGGCACTGCTATGGATATCCCTTTGGCCCCAAAGTGTGCAAACATATTTATGGCATTTGTAGAACTCAGTGCTCATCTGCAAGCATTTGCAGTTAAAAGGATCAAGTCACAGGTGATGTGAAAGACTGGGGAATAGGGTTGCTAGCCTCCAGGTAGGGCCTGGACATCTCCTGGAATTATAACTAGTTCCAGATAACAGAGATCGATATCCCTGGGTGGACTCTGTGGCATAATAATTCAGTGAGGTCCCTCCATTCCCCAAATCCCACTCTCCCCAAGCTCCACCCCCAAAATCTTCAGGTATTTCCCAACCCAGAGTTGGAAACCCTACTGGGTTCAAATCCCTCTTCTGTTGTACAACTTGCTCAGAGAGCCTAGTTACTCTCGGCTGAGTAGCCTATCTTACAGAGTTGGTGAGAGAGCAACACAGAAGAAGGGGGAATCACATAGACTCCTTAGATGCAAGGCAGGATAAAAATGCAATACATAGATTTATTTTCTATGAAGCTGGGAATTATTGGAAAGCAATGTTTACAAATAAATAAGCATGCAAAGAAGAAGAAAAAAGGAAACAAATCACCTAACATCTGCAGCAGATCAAGCACAAGTTACACAGAAGCAGAAGCTGAAAAGGAGGGGTGTGTGACAACTCCATTTGGTCACCCCAACTGGAAAAAATTGCAGAAATTAGCAGTCCTTTAGATATACTGGCTTGGAGATACCTTCTGTGTAACTGTATACCCCCCATGTGCCTTTCTTTTCTTCCTTCCAGGAAGCAAATTACAGAGAGAGGAGAGGAGGAGTTTGCAATTGGCAACATGGCTTCCTG
>NW_015177173.1:0-5220 GCF_001447785.1 Gekko japonicus
CTAACCGCTACACCAAACTGGCTCTCTTGAAATTAAATTGTAAGATTTTCAATTTGAAAATAAATTGAAACTAAAATTTTGTTGAAATTAAATCAGAAGAGTTTTCGGCTAAACATGAGGAGGAACTTCCGACAGTGAGGGCGGTTCCTCGGTGGAACAGGCTTCCCCGGGAGGTGGTGGGCTCTCCTTCTTTGACGTTTTCAAACAGAGGCTAGATGGCCATCTGGATACCCTCCACCCCGCCCCCTCAATTCTACGAAGTTCTGTAATCCGTCGTGGTTTCTCCTGTGGAAAATTACTATTGTAACATCCTTACTCTCACAAACAATATAGTGCAAGTAGCACAAAAGAAGAAGAAGAGAAGAGATTGGATTTATACCCCGCCCTTCACTTGGAGTCTCAGAGCGGCTTACAAACTCCTTCCCCTTCCCCTCCCCACAACAGACACCCTGTGAGGTGGGTGGGCCTGAGAGAGCTCTGACAGAAACTGCTCTTTTTCAAGGACAGCTGTGCCAGAGCTTGTGACTGACCCAAGGTCACATCAGCAGGTGCAAGTGGAGGAGTGGGGAATCAAACCCGGTTCTCCCAGATTACTAACCAGGTGGTGAATGTTCCCTCTAAGCTATAGAGTCTTGTGAGCAAAAATTCTACTTTGTGAGCTAATGGCATTAAGGTTGTGAGCGAGCAATTTGGCTACTGCATAAATTAGTTTGCACTGGAGCCATCCTTCTTGAGCTAGGACAAAAATGTGTGAGCCGGAGGCTAAAAAACTGTGAACTGGCTCACACTAACTCAGCTTAGAGGGGACACTGGGGTGACCCATCCCACAGCTTATGAATCCTCAAGGCAGAACTCAAGAATACTTTTAAAAAGACAAAGGTTCATGTGTGTGTGGGGGGTCCCCCGCAGGAAAGAACATAAATGCGGCCCAATATAAGAAAACGAACAAGCAGAATAGAACGAGTGTGCCCTAACTTTGGACATGATCTGGCCCCAGTTGAAAACGTTCTTTCAGTTGGGGAAATTTAAGCACAGAATCAACTCTGCCACTTGCATTCCAGGGTGACGTTTAAATTTTGGTAGAATCCTTCTCTTAATGAACCAGTGTGGCATTGTGGTTAAGAGTTGTGGACTCCAATCTGGAGAATGGGGCTCCCCACTCCTCCTCAGCACGGAGGCTGCTGGGTGACCTTGGGCCGGTCACGACTCTTTCAGCCCCACTGACCTCACAAGGTCCCTGTCCTACGGAGAAGAGGGAATGCGATTGCAAGCTGCTCTGAGACTGCTGGATTGAAACTGATAAGGAAGCTCAAGACAAGGTATCCTCCTGGACTGAACCATGACCTAGGTTTCCTGTCTCATTACCAATGCTGATTTCTCCACTCCTACGACTCCTCTGCATAGCACAACAATCCAATCATGCCTGCCACTGTCATTCGCCTGCTAATGTCATTCGGCATCTGAATTCACCTTACTCTCCAAGATATGACAGATGGACTCCCATTCTAGCTGTATATGAAGAAGTGAGCAGTGACTCACGAAAGCTCCTCCCCTGCCACAAATGTTGTTAGTCTTTAATGTGCTCCTTGACTCTTTCTCTTCTCTATTGCTACAGACAAAACACAGCTACCCATCTTGAGACTCCTCAAGATACAGAAAAGCAGGGTATAAAAACCTACTCTTCTTCTACTTCTCAATGTTGAAGCTTATCTGTTTCAGGCAGACTTAACCATTTCAGCCTAAAGAGCATATCAAATCTCAGTTAATGGCACAGACGCACTAAATGCCCCCAAATAGCTCCCAGAATTCCCTTTCTAGGAGAAGTGGACCACAGAGTTCGAAGTCAGCCCCACGTGTAGCCTCAAGCTGCCTTTCCAACTAAACATGAGGCTTAGAGGCGAGGAAAGAAAAGCGCTGTGTGCAACCAGGATTCAATATACGGTCTGTGGGACGATGAGGCATTCCAAGGTCTGAGGCTTCTCTGGGGTGGCTCTAAGGTTGCCAACTTCCAGGGGGGGCCTGGAGATCTCCAGGGATTACCCCCAAAACCCCAGGAATTTTTCCACCAGGAGTTTGCAACCATCGATGGCTCTCTGTGGAGGGAGAGAACTGGACATTGGGGGGGGATTTTGGTTCATTTGAGCATTATAAGGACTGGTGTTGCATAGTGGTTACAGTGCTGAAGTAGGACTTGGAACAGCCGGGTTCGAATCTCCCCTGCTCTGCCACGGGAACCTGTAAAGGGACCAACGGCCAGGCTCACACCCTCAGCCTAACTTCTGCTCACAGGGTTGTTGTGAGGATTGGGGGGGGCAATGTGAAAAGCAACGTTGGGTCACATTCAGAGCAAACTGTCATATGACAAATAGAATAGAAACTCGACCGCATCACGTGTAGATCACTGGCTTATAAGGAGGGTTGCCAGCCTCCAAGTGAGGCCTGGAGATCTCCTGGAATTACAACTGATCTTCAGGCTGCAGAGATTGGTTCCCCTGGAGGAAATGGCAGCTTCAGACTCTATGGAATCACATCCCTGCCGAGGTTCCTTCCCTCGCCAAACCCTGCCCTTCGCAGGCTCCACCCCCCGAAATCTCCAGGAATGTCTCAACCAGGAATTGGCAACCCCACTTATTTTGTTGTTGTTCAGTCGCACAGTCGAGTCCGACTCCTCGCGGCCCCATGGACCCCGTCACGCCAGGCCCTCCTGTCTTCCGCTGTCCTCCGGAGTCTGCTTAATTTTGTGTTTGTTGCATCGGTAACACCGTTGAACCATCTCGTCCTTTGCCGTCCCCTTCTTATGTTACCTTCTGTTCTGGTCAGGCCTCACCTGGAGTCCTGTGTGTCAGCCAGCTGCCATTTCTGTGTATTCTGCCCTTCCCTCTTCCCGCCTTGCGTGCCTGGCCTTCCAGGGAACAGTCGGGGTTGATTTCTTTTAGGATTGACTAATTTGATCTCCTTGCAGGCCAAGGGACTCTCAAGAGTCTTCTCCAGCACCATCGAATGTAAATAAAAAAACCCCATAATTCGAAAGCATCTATACTTCGGCGCTCGGCCTTCCTTATGGTCCAAGTCTCGCAACCATACATTACTGGGAATATGGTCACTCAGGGGTCATTTCCTGCAGGAGCGCACAGGAGCAGAGCTCCGGCAGTAAAGAGCCCAGGGGGCGGGCACATGCCACAAGCCCCGCCCCCTGCTCCCAGCAGCCCTGGGCCACAAAGAGCAAGAAGCAGCCAGGTAAGTTGCAGTGGGTGTTGCCTTCTGACACACTTCCGGTGATGTCAGGGGGGGTGGCATATGCAAATAAGTTATGCTAATGAGTTACGCTAATGAGCTCCTGCACCTCTTTTTCTACGAAATGACCCCTGACTTTGACTATATGGACTTTTGTTGGCAGGGTGATGTCTCTACTTTTTATTACGCTGTCTAGGTTTGCCATTGCTTTCCTTCCAAGGAGGAGCAAATTAATTTTAATATCATGGCTGCAGTCACCGTCTGCAGTGATCTTGGATCCCAGGAACATGAAGTCAGTCGCTGACTTCCCCACTTATAAGCAAGGCAAAAACAAGAAATTTTGCCTACCGGTGGAACCAGTAAAGCTCCCTGTGGGAAGCTGGTTGCTCTCTCCTGCCATCTAGAGGAAATAAGTACAATTTCACTGCACTTAATTCTCCCTTCTGCTAAAAGCTTCCAACCGGCAGAAGGCTTTTAAGGATGCAGCTGTTACGCATTTGGAATCAAACTGAGAGCCAGCCAGTTTGGTGTCGTGGTCAGGAGTGCAGACCGGGTTTGATTCCCCACTCCTCCACATATGGCTGCTGGTGTGACCGTGGGTCAGTCACAAGTTCTCTCAGATCTGTTCTCTCAAGGGCAGTTCTCTCAGAGCTCTCTCAGCCCCATCTACCTCACAGGGTGACTGTTTTGAGGAGAGGAAGGGAAAGGAGATTGTAAGACGCTCTGAGACTCCTTTGGGTAGTGAAGGGTGGGGTATAAATCCAATCTCCTCCTCCTCCTCTTCTTCTTCGTCTTCTTCATCATCATCCTAGATCCAACCATCCTGAAAGAAAGGAGATTTTGAGATGGGAGAAGGAGTTTACCTTTCCGTATTGGTATTGCTGTGTAACTGCTGCATTTATAGAAGTTTCATTTTCAAAGTCCAATACAAGTTAATGAATACTTTTCACTCGTCTCAAGTAATTGTTCCCAATAATACACTATTAATATATGGTGATGAGAACTGAGGTAATGGTAATCATCTTCATTTTCCATTTATTTATCTTTCTTTGCACTCATCTGTCTTTAGAAAATAACTCTGTTCCTTTTTGAAGCCCATATTGCCAGAGAGAAAAAAATGACTTCTTATTGCACGTTTTATTTTCCCACTGCACAAAATGCGTCCTGCTGCACATTAGAATGAAGCCTGATTCAAGGATGGGATATTTCCGCTCCCATCTGCAAGGGAAGTAACCCGCTTCTGAGAAAGAGAGGGTTTCCCTCCTTTTCTTCTGAGGGAAGGAAAAGTTCTGCAGGTGTTCACCTGCCCACCGCAGGCTTACATCGGCCAGGGAAGAGTGTGAATGAACTGCTAACATCTGCCTACTTCAGAAATGCTGAAATGGTTTGTTTATGCGGTATGTTTAACATGGCTGGAACAATGGGTGAACTTAGATAACAGGAAATTGTTGGAATTAGAAGGGCACGACTGCAAGTTTGGATGGCATGCATACCTATGGTATGGGAAAACAAAAATGGACAATTTGTTTAAACACCATTACATCAGAAGAACGTTGTTTGATACTTGGTCAAGGTATAAAAGGTTTTTCTCGGAGGAGAGACCACTTTGCATAGTTCCAGCAGAGGTATTAAAGCTGTATTCGAGCCATAAAGGAGAAGATTGGATACAATACAGAGATATTTTGAAATAGGCAGGGAAAACTTTTGACATAAAAGCGAAGAAGGAAATAGACTTTGATTATGGATGGTTGCATTATAGACAGATTTATGACTTGTATAAAAAAGACAAAAAAGAGTATAGATTTAGGGGGAAATATAATGAAATTGAGGGTTTGTGGTCGGAGAAAGATGATATCTAAAATATATAAGGTATTGTTAAAATGGTATACAGAGGATGAAGTAGTTAAGGAGCAGATGATAAAATGGGCAATTAATATGAACAAAGAAATTTATATGTCAATGGGAATTTTTGTAGAAGAATGTAAT
>NW_015177173.1:5723-10712 GCF_001447785.1 Gekko japonicus
CAAACTGAACTCTCCAATGCAAGATGCATTTCTTCCTTTAGGAGGTGCGATTGTCAGAAGAAAATAACAAAGTTTCAGTTTTGTTTTTGCATGTGGGTGGGTATTCTGTTTGTAGTAATTGTTTGGATACACTATATTTTTAATATGCTAGTTGTGATAATTTCATGCCAAGTAAAAATGTCCATAGTCATATTTTATGTTCCTAAAGTAACAGAATGACTTTCAATCTGGAAAAGACAAAAGAAATGCTAATGTAGCATTTTTTTCATTTTTTCCAAAAATTTCCGTCCCCCCCCCAAAAAAACGGAAAAACCCGTTTTTTTTTCCGAGCTTCAAAATTTCCGGAAATTTTACATCTCTAGGCCGATATTGTCATGCCCCTGTAGAGATCTATGGTGGGGCCTCATTTGGAAAACTGCTTACAGTTGTGGTCACCGTACCTCCAAAAGGACACTGCAGAGCTGGGAAGAGTACAGAAGAGGGCAGCAGAGATGATGAGGGGTTGAGGCACCTTCCCTGTGAGGGAAGGATGAAAAGTCTGGAACTTTTCAGTTAAGAAATGAGAGGACTCAAGGGAGACACGATAGAGGTCCATAAAATGATGCACGGGGTGGAGGGAGTGGACAAAGCGGAATTTTTCTCCCTCTCCCAAAATACTCGAACTCGAGGGCATCCATTGAAGCTGACGGGCAGTAGGTTCAGGGCAGGCAAAAGGAAACACTACTTTACACAGAGAGTGATTTGAACGTGGAATTCGCTGCCAGAGGATGTAGCAATGGCCACAGGAATAGACAGCTTTCAGAGGGGATTTGATAGATTCATAGAAGTCTATCAATGGCTACTAGCCATGGTGACTGAGGGAAACCTCCACACTGAGAGACGAAGAAGAAGAGATTGGGTTTATACCCCGCCCTTCGCTACCCAAAAGAGTCTCAGAGCGGCTTACAATCTCTTTTCCCTTCCCCTCCCCACAACAGACACCCTGTGAGATAGGTGGGGCTGAGAGAGCTCTTTTGAGAACTGCTCTTGAGAGAACAGCTCTGAGAGAACTCGCGACTGACCCAAGGTCGCACCAGCAGCTGCATGTGGAGGAGTGGAGACTCAAACCCGGTTCTCCCAGATTAGAGTCCGTCCTCCTAACCACGACACCAAACTGGCTCTAGTTCTCTGAATCCCAGTGGCAACCTCAGGGGAAGGCCTCGGCCTCTCTGCCCTGTTGTTGGACCTCCAGAGGAGCTGGTTGGCCACTGTAAGAGGCAGGATGTTGGACTGGATTGCCTACTGGTCTGATCCAGCAGGGCTCTTCTTATGTTCTGATGATCCTTCGAGCCTCTACCACTCTTCCATGTGAGCAATAACTATTCGTCTGCCTGGAGATTAAAATGTGAAAGGTGATACTCCCAGTGAGCCCATTTTCTATCACTGCGGATGATTCCATCATAGCAACCAGAGCTTTATGTAACGCGTGGCTTAGGCAGAACAGAAAGGTACAACAGCTGCAGCTACAGAAACTAAGCGATCCCGCAGAAGCAGTTCTTCCGCCCTCTGTCTCCCGTTTCCCTAAGTCGTACTGCTCAGTTGTCCATATTTGCTGTGCGGCTGCATTTTGACCTGCATCTCCCCCTGATTGCCCCCACATCTTCTTGATCCTTATTTTCTAGGATCAAGAAGATGTGGGGGAAATTGGGGGGGGTTTACAGGTCAAAATGCGGCTACGCAGCAAATAGTGGGAAATTGAGCAGTACAATCTGGGGAAGCAGGAGATCAAGGGCGCAACAACCGCTTTTGCAGAATTGGTCCTGCTGGACTAGATGGACCCTCACTGGCCTGATCCAGAAGGGCTCTGGCAAGCCACTTCTGAGAGTCTCTCACCTTGAAAACCTTACGGGGTCACCATTAGTCCGCTACAACTTGACACCCCTTACCACCACCACCATTCGAAGAAAAAGAAGAGGAAGACAAAGAGGAGGAGGAGACTGGATTTATACTCCGTCCTTCACTACCCAAAGGAGTCTCAGAGTAGCTTACAATCTCCTTTCCCTTCCCCCCCCCACCACAGACAACCTGTGAGGTAGGTGGGTCTGAGCGAGCTCTTTAGAGAACTGCTCGTGAGAGAACAGCTCTGAAATAAATTGTAACTGACCCAAGGTCACACCGGCAGCTGCATGTGGAGAAGTGCGGAATCAAACCCAGTTTTCCCAGATTAGAGTCCGTGTTCCTAACCACTACACCAGATTGGCTCTCTGGCATGGCAGTCCACTATACGTGGAATGGGCAGGTAGACCATGGTCCACTAAAGACCAGGTTATGGTGGATCAGCTAGAGCCAGGTTACTATGGCTTTTGCTGAGAATCTGGATTAGGTGGATGTATGTTGTGTTCACGTTAAGCAAGACTGAATACTCTTTTATATGGAATTGTGATCTGTTGTGCCTGCAACTGGTGTAAACAAAAATATAAATTAAGTATGCTTTAAAGCCTGAATGTGCATTTTGCTAATTTAAAACATATCTGTGCAGCACAGGAATTCTAGTTTAAAAAGAAAAAAACTAGGTCATGCAAGAAGAGTGAAGTCAGCCAGACTTTACATGGCATCTAGAATCTTCTGCCAAACAGACCAAAAAGCTCAAACTCTACAAAAGCAGGTCGTCATCTGTAAAGGCAAAAGAAACAAAGATGAGACACAGCAAACCCTGAAAGAGAAAAGGTGTAGGGTTGCCAGGTCCCCCTCCCCACTGGCAGGGGATGGGGGGGGGGCCCATAGGGTGGCTACCAAAGCTCCCTCTAAGCTGTGGAGTCTTGTGAGCAAAAATTCTACTTCGTGAGCTCCTGGCGTTAAAGTTGTGAGCGAGCGATTTGGCTGCTGCATAAATTAGTTTGCTCTGGAGCCATCTGTCCTGAGCTAAGTCAAAAATGTGTGAGCCGGAGGCTAAAAGACTGTGAGCTCACTCACACTAACTCAGCTTAGAGGGAACACAATGCTCCCTCTAACCTGTGGAGTCTTGTGAGCAAGAATTCTGCTTTGTGAGCTCCTGGCATTCAAGTGGTGAGCGAGCAACTTGGCTGCTGCATCAATTAGTTGGCTCTGGAGCCATCGTTCCTGAGCTAGGGCAAAAACGAGTGAGCCGGAGGCTAGAAAACTGTGAGCTAGCTCACATTGACTCAGCTTAGCGGGAACACTGGAACTTGCCACTGCCAGATCCAGGTCGGGAAAGTCCTGGAGATTTGGAGATGGAGCCTGGGGAGGACAGGGACCTCAGTGGGGCACCATGCCACAGAGCCCCCCTCCCTCCAAAGCACCCATTTCCTCCAGGGGAAACTGATCTCTTCAGTCTGGGGATGAGCTGTCATTCCGGGGGATCCCCAGGTCCCCCCTGGAGGCTGGCACCCCCAGCATCTTGCGACAATAAATTCTGTTAGCCCTTAAAAGCGCCACTGGACTAACGTTTCACTTCTCAAAAGCAAAAGACCAAACCTCTGAGCTCAGCTTCCTTAACTTTTGCAAAAACCTCCCCAGAAGGGCGCGCCTCGTTGCGCATGCGTGCCTTGGCCCGGCTTCGGCGGGGGACAAGGACTACGACTCCCAGAATGCAACGCGCAGGGACAATCGGGCGCGCCTGCGCGGGACGGGCGCGACCGAGGGAAGCGGGTCGGTTTGAAGCGGCGGCGGCGGAGCTCCATGGGAACCGGGTCGCGCGGCCTCCGGATCTGAGCCCCTGCCCGGGGGTAAGTGGGGCGGCCCCCTGCGGGTGGGGGCTGGCGTGGACCTCCCTCTCCGCCCGCTCTTGCCTCCCTGCAAGGAGGGCCGTTCTCCTCTGCTCCGCTCGCACAACGACGAGTGTTGTACATAGTCCAGTCATCCTGCTGTTGAGTCTTCCGTGGACCCCAGTGCGAAGGGGTCGGAGGCGGCCAAGACAGATGTGCAGGCCGGCGGGGAATCGTTCCCCCCACGGCACCCTCCAGCGAGGCTGCAGTTGTGAACACCAACGGTGCGGAGGTGTGTGGGACCGATCCTGAATCCCCCTCCGTTTTAGGTAGGTCTCCCTCAGCTCCGCTCATGATCTTGCCAGATTCGGAACGATAGGAGAAAGGGAGTTCTAACAATATGTTGGATCCCCAAGCATCGAGAATAAATCCACGTTTTCAAGAAAAGCAAAATTTATTTCAAAGCGTTGAAGACATACTCAAACACGTTCTTTGTTAGAACTGGGGATACACAGGTAGGGCGAGCATAATAAAGGAAATTCAAACAGATACATATCCAATGAATAACATTCCCGCTGGCGGGCTAATGAAACGGTTGCGCGCCCAGTCCATGGGAACCAGGCAGAACATCAGACAAAACACAGGTGCAGTTCTCATGAGATAGCAATAGGCAAGCATTACAGCATCTTCTCCCCCACACATCCACCAGTAGTTATCTTATGCATTCCAGCACAGAAGCAGGATAGTAGAAACAAGCCGGGTGCAACAGGGTAAGGATATGTACACAGAGGTCACAGAAAACAGAATGGCAGCTTGCTGACAACTTCGAGCCTCTACCACTCTTCCATGAACGCTGTGAGCAATAACGATTCGGCTGCCTGGAGATTAAAATGTGTAAGGTGATACTCCCAGTGAGCACATTCTCTATCATTGTGGATGATTCCATCATAGCAACCAGAGCTTTATGTAACGCGTGGCTTAGGCAGAACAGAAAGGTACAACAGCTGCAGCTACAGAAACTAAGCGATCCCGCAGAAGCAGTTCTTCCGCCCTCTGTCTCCCGTCTCCCTCACTTGTACTGCTCAGTTGTCCATATTTGCTGTGCACCTGCATTTTGACCTGCATCTCCCCCCCCCCGATTTCGCCCACATCTTCTTGATGCTTATTTTTTCGGCCCTCAGTCGGGGGCCTTAATTAAGGAGCTGTAATCTCCATTGAGCTGCGGTGGCTCAAGTGGTTAAGACGCTGAACTGCAGGCTGTGGAAGGTCAGTAGTTCAGCAGTTC
>NW_015177173.1:10817-39653 GCF_001447785.1 Gekko japonicus
GGCTCTGAGACTCCTTTGGGTAGTGAAGGGCGGGGTGTAAATCCAGTCTCCTCTTCTTCTGTCATCTATGTATCTATCGTCTGTCTGTTTGTATATCTAATAAATATCTCCCCTTTCTCCCGAATGAGGATGCAAAGTAACTTACCTTATTCTCCCCTCCTCTGTTTTATGCTCAGAGCAACCCCATGGGGTAGGTTAGGCTGAGAGAGTGTGACTGGCCCACAGTCACCCAGCGAGATTCCATGGCACAACTGAGGATTCGAACCTGGGTCTCCCAGATACTAATGCGACAGTCTCAGCCAGTACATCACACTGGCTCCCTGGTCTGTCTAGATCAGCAGGAGCTACTGCGGGCAGCTGAGTTTCGAGATGGCCACACTGGTCCAAAGCAAAGTCCCAGTCCAAGCCTGGCTGTAGTAATAGTTGGTCAGATCCCTTAGAACTGGCTGAGATCTCAGGGTTTCTTACGTGCAGGGAACTGGCTGGCGGCTGAGCTCCGAGATGGCAAGGCCGATCATTGCCCCCGTGAGCGTCAACGCAACGGCTCCGGAAACCTTTGCGGTCCTGGACCAGAGGATGAGGGTGGTGGAAGAGCAGACGAGCACGTTGCTGAAGGATGTGGAGGCCCTGGGCGCGAAGGGCTACAGGTAGAGCTGAAAGGGACACCCCAATTCCACGTCTTCCTTGCTTTGAGCTCATGCGTCCCGTCCCCCCGGATCAGAGTTTGTAGCAGTGGAAGCCTACGCGGAGTTACTCCAGACAATGGCCATCGTTTTCATTGGCCTTAAACTGGTGTAACAGCCTAGCACTGCACTGCGAGTCACTGAAATTTGCATAAGTCTTATTGTGTATATTTGTGGTTGTGTATTCTTTATCAAGATGGGTCATTTATTGTTTTATTAAAAAATTGGTTACATAAGAACATAAGAGAAGCCAAAGCTGAGGTCTTCACCTAATGTTGCCTCCTGGCTCTGGGATCCGGAGGATTAGTGCCTCTGAATGCGGAGGTTCTCCTCAGTCACCATGGCTAGTAGCCTTTGATAGATTTATCCTCCATCAATCTACCTAATCCCCTTTGAAAGCCGTTGATTCCTGTGGCCATCACTACACCCTCTGGCAGCGAATTCCACATTCTGATTGCTCTCTGCCTCTGCATGGTGACTCTGGTATTCCACGGTGGTCTTCCGTCAGAGTGCTAACTGGGCCTGATCCTTGGTGGTCTCCCATCCAATACCAACCAGGGCCAACCTTGCTTAGCTTCCGAGATCTGATGAGACTGGGGTAGCCTGGGTCACCCAGGTCAGAACTCTTAATTGAATACAACCATATATAAAACGATAAAGGAAACTGTTGATGTTTTTGAGCAAGCCAACTGTATTTAAGAACATAAGAACATAAGAGACGCCAATGTTGGATCAGGCCAAAGGCCCATCCAGTCCAACACTCTGTGTCACACAGTGGCCAGAAATACCAGGTGCCCTCAGGAGGTCCACCAGTGGGGCCAGGACACTAGGAGCCCTCCCCCTGTTGCCCCCCCCCCCAAGCACCAAGAATACAGAGCATCCCTTGCCCCAGACTGAGAGTTCCTGTCTATAAAGTACCTTTAAGATTAACAAACTTCATTGTAGCACAAGCTCCCGAGAAACACAGCTCTCTTCGTCAGATGCATGGAAGGTATGAAGAAACTGGCCAGAGAAGAGAATTTGGGGACTTCACCTAAAATCTTCGTATAGGAGAAGAGACTGGATTTACACCCCACCCTTCACTACCCGAGGGAGTCTCAGAGCGGCTTACAAACTCCTTTTCCCTTCCCCTCCCCTCAGCAGACACCCTGTGAGGTGCAGGTGGGGCTGAGAGAGCTCTGACAGAAACGGCTCTTTTTCAAGAACTTTGGAAATGTTTTGAAAGCCGGTTTATAAATAAATGAACGAAAGGAAATGCCCTGATAACAAAACAGAATTGCGTGTAATTAAATACAATGAGAAGAACTTGAAAACTAACATGTTCCCCTGAAAATAAGACACTGTCTTATATTTATTTTTTCTCAAGAAGACACACTAAAGAGAAAAGGCGTAGGGTTGCCAGGTCCCCCTCCCCACTGGCAGGGGATGGGGGCCCCCATAGCATTGCTACCAATGCTCCCTCTAAGTTGTGGAGTCTCCTGAGCAAAAATTCTGTTTTGTGAGCTACTGGCATTAAAGTTGTGAGCGAGGGATTGGGCTAGGGCTTATTTTTTGGGTAGGTCTTATTTTCGGGGAAACAGGGTATGTTGTTTGTCAAGGACACGCTCCTTACAATGAAACTCAATAGTCTGGGACATGAAGAAAGGCTGACGAGTCTGGGACTTTAAAAAAAGAGACGGCTAAGGGGGGGGACACGAGAGACGTTTATAAAAGGATGCGTGGGGGTTGAGAGCAGTGTTCCCTCTAAGCTGAGTGAGTGTGAGCCAGCTCACAGTTTTTTACCCTCCGGCTCACACATTTTTGTCTCGGCTCAGGGAGGACGGCTCCAGAGCAGTGGGACCTGACAGGGAGGAACCTGATTCTGTTTAATATTTGACCTGATCTAAGGAGAATAGGTGAAGGGACAAGAAATGTCCCAAAGCCTGAGGTGCAATAGGCATGGGTTGCAGAGAGATGACAAAAGAGAAATCTATCTCTCTCCCCCCAAATACTAGAACTGAAGGGCAGCCAATGAAGCTGATGGGGAGTAGGTGCAGGACGGACAAAAGGAAATACTATGCTACACAAAGAGTGATTGCAGTGTGGGATTCACTGCCAGAGGCTGTAGTGATGGCCAGAGGAATAGACCGCTTTCAAAGGGGATTAGATAGATTCATGGAGGGATAGGTTTCATGTGGCTACTAGGCATGATGGCTGAGGGGAACCTCCACATTCAGAGGCACTAAGCCTCTGACTCCCAGAGCCAGGAGGCAATACTGGGGGGAGGCCTCAGCCTCTGTGTCCTGTTGTTGGCCCTCCAGAGGAACTGGTTGGCCACTGTGTGAGACAGGATGCTGGACTGGATGGACCACTGGTCTGATCCAGCAGGGCACTTCTCATATTCTTATCAGGAGAAGACCTCGGCCTCTCTGCCCTGTTGTTGACCTTCCAGAGGAACTGGTTGGCCACCGTGTGAGACAGGATGCTGGACTGGATGGACCCTCACTGGTCTGATCCAGCAGGTGCTCTTCTTCTGTTCTTAGGAAGGCCTCGGCCTCTGTGCCTTCTTGTTGTCCCTCCAGAGGAACTGGACGGCCACTGTGTGAGACAGGGTGCTGGAATAGATGGACCCTCACTGGTCTGATCCAGCAGGGCCCTTCTGATGTTCTTATGAAGGCCTCGGCCTCTCTGCCCTGTTGTTGACCTTCCAGAGGAACTGGTTGGCCACTGTGTGAGACAGGATGCTGGACTGGATGGACCCTCACTGGTCTGATCCAGCAGGGCTCTTTCTGATGTTCTTATGACATCTGGCCACCATTTCCCTAGAGATAAGCATCCGTTTCAGAATTAGAAGCATAAACACACTTCCTTTTTCAAGCCCCGGCTGCTTGATTTATTTGATTTGCAAGGTCTTCCCAGTTGCTGAGAGAACTCTGACAGATCCACTCTCTCTTGTGAACAACTGAAGCTGCAATACTCACCTTTAATAAATGTGACTCTTGGCTTGGAAGGATGCATTTCTGACGACACACTTCCCCTCTGTGCGCAGTTAGCCTTCTGCGCATCTGTTGAAAAATGAGAACACGCTCTTACCCATGTAGGTTATACCCACCCCCGCAAGAACTTGAAACGCCTCTCACTGCAATATAGCAGGGTGTCCCAGCCTTTTTGAGTCTGCGCGCACTTTTGGAAACCTGAAACAGCGTGAGGGTGAAGTTCTTGTGCTGTGGTGACCGTGGGTCTCGGGCAGCTTTGGTGAAGTTCTCTTAAGAGCTGATTGGGTAAGAATGAATGGCTGAGGTCTATCTTGAGTCCATTTTGAATTATGCCCGGTAAAGTGTTATATATACTAATTGTACGACCTTATATTAGTTGCACGTACATGGCGATTCTTGAGAAAGAGGACATTGAAATGGAAGAACACCCGCGGTTATCTGTTGGGTCGCTGTGTAGCAGTTTTGGATTGCTATAAGCAGTATATAAAGGCATTTTGCTTTACCACTGGAAAGAACTGTTCTAACCAGGGCTATTTTTGGGCAGGAACGCACAGGAACGGAGTTCCGGCTGGCTCCCGAGTCCACGCCCAGCAGAAACTCATTAGCATAATAGGCCACACCCAACAGCAGAAACTCATTGGGATTGGCTACGTTAGGGGTGTGTGGCCTAACATGCAAAGGGGTTCCTGCTACAAAAAAGCCCTGGGTTTTGACAACAAACAAGGTAAACAGAATAAGAAGCAAAAGGTGGGTGTGGCTGGATGACCAGACTTCTGGTAACATGGGGGTGCGGCCTAATGTGCTAATGAGCTGTGCTGTCAGGGGTGTGGCCTGATATGCTAATGAGTTTCTGATGTTGGGAGTGGTCTATTATGCTAATATGTTCCTGCTGGACTTTGTCTACAAAAAGAGCCCTGGTTCTAACAATCTCTTCCCAGAGAAGACTACAGAAAAAGAGAGCGTCTCAAACAAAATATGGTTGTTAAAAATTGTAATACCCTGTTGGAGTTATTCTAAGTTAAGTGTCTGAGAATCTTTTGTGTTAGTAGAAAGATACTGACGCTATTGATGCATATATCTTTAAAGAGGCACCGTTAAGCCTGCAATATCACTTGTAAAGCACCACATACGGCCTGGACTTCCTCAGTAGTCTCACATCCTAGTCCTAACACGGGCCGACCCCGCTTTGCTTCCGAGGTCTGACAAGATCAAGGCGGCCTGAGCCATCTAGGTCAGGTTACCCCACATCATTGTGGATGAGAAATATTTATTTATTTATTTATTTATTTATTACTTTCGGCTTCTACCCCGCTCGAACCCCCTAGGGGGTCTCTGAGCGGCTTACAGTTACTCTGTTATCCCTAACTATGGCCACATCTGAATTGGGGTGGGGACTGCCCTACCAGCACCCTGTAGATGGCGCTGTTGTTCTTCTTGATCTTAGTTCGGCATCTCGGCCCATTGCTGGCTCGGCTCCCTCCAGCTTTTCCTCCTTCTCCTCTTTGCTTGTCCTCGGCGTCGGCTACGGTCGGCGGCTCCATCCTGCGCCCGGTGCAGTAGTTCTTACTTCCTCTCCACCGGGGTCTAGATCGTTGCAGCGTGGCCACGCACTTAGCACTGTTGGGATGCCTGATTGCGTTTCAGTTCATGTTGGCTTTTAACGTGTTTTTTTTCGCCCAGCGTGGAGTTCTTTCCTCCCAAACCTTCGGAGCGTTCCGATGATCGCCCCTCCATCGCCCCCATCTGCGCGCGAGTGGCGTTTGTTGGCGAGAACGAGACGCTGTGGAAGAACTGCAAGAGGCTGGTCGGTCGGATGTGCCGCCTGGAGAGCGTCGTGCAGACCCTGAAGCTGAACGTGTTCCGGCTGCAGACGGAGAAGGAACTGAACCCGCAGCACGCAGGTACTCCACGAGAGGAGGGAAAGCTGGCCTCTGCGATGAGCTGGATGCCTTTTCTCCCCCCCCTTTCCGGTGTCTAATGTTTCTGTGGTCTCGGTGGCGGTCATTCCTAAATTGTGCTCCTCAATGTCTTGCAGTCCACATACCGCAAGGAACTGATATACTTGTATACTTTTATTTTTAAAAATAATCTTTATACATTTTAATTTTGATTTTTAAAGTGAAAAACCAGTAAAATACAGGCAAAAAGAGTTCTTTCCTTTTTTTTATTAGCTTCTATGACCAAAGGTCTTAAGCTCAATTATAAAAGATGACTGTACAACATCACAATACGAACTTTACAATAAAAGTTTACAGTCGAAGTAATAGGCAAAAGAGTTAACCATTTAACAGTATAACAATACATAAGGGAGAAGGTAGTTATTTAAAACCTAAGGTTAAATCAAACCAAGGGTAAGTCAAACTGAGTAGAGGGCCAGCCATGAAAACTTAATGTAAAATAATATGTAAAAATACATGTATTTATTTGTAAAGAATTAAAAAACAGACAAGGGCCGCGGTGGCTCAGAGGTTAAGACGCTGAGCTGCAGACCGGAAGGTCTGTAAGTCGGCAGTTCGAGACCCGAGTGCCGCGTGACGAAGTGAGCTCCCGTCTCCGGCCCCGGCTCCTGCCAACCGAGCAGTTCGAAAGCAAGAAATGTCAAAAGTGCCCGCTGGCTCAGAAAGTTCCGGGACCCCTGCTCCCAGTTTGGTGTAGTGGTTAAGTGTGCGGACTCTAATCTGGGAGAACCAGGTTTGATTCCCCACTCCTCCACTTGTACCTGCTGATGTGACCGTGGGTCAGTCACAAGCTCTGGCACAGCTGTCCTTGAAAGAGCAGTTTGTGTCAGAGCTCTCTCAGCCCCACCCACCTCACAGGGTGTCTGTTGTGGGGAGGGGAAGGGAAAGGAGTTTGTAAGCCGCTCTGAGACTCCAAGTGAAGGGCGGGGTATAAATCCAATCTCTTCTTCTTCTTCTTCTCTTCTTCTCCCGTTCTCCCTTGCTGTCCGGCAGCCAATCTCGAGCAGCGCCTGGACACGATCCAGGAGGAGCACCTGCAGGAGCTGAAGGTGCTTCAGGCGGAGGGGAGGACGCTGCGTCAGCAGCTGAGTGACGCACGAGAGGAGGCGGAGACAGCCCGCGAGCGGACGGAACGGCTCAGCGCCGCCCTGGAGATGGCAACCGCGACCAAGGTACCGAGGGGCTTCGGGCAACGGGCCGGTCTCCGGAAACTCTTCGGCCCAGCTCTAGAGACGGCTGCATTTCCCCTGCAGTGGAGGAGATGCGAGCTTGCAAGGAGCCCTCTTGCCCAAAATGGGAATGCTGAAACTGTGAGAGGTTAGGGTTGGCTTTGGCTTATGTGATCGTACACTGCCAATTTCGCATTCCATATTCTTAGCATCCTTCCCCCTCCCCCCTGAATTTGCCCTGGTTTCAAATTATATGAAGTGGGGTTCTTTTCTAAGGGTATAAGAAGTGAGGAGGAGGTGCTGTGGCTCAGTGGCAGAGCCTCTGCTTGGCATGCAGAAGGTCCCAGGTTCAATCCCCGGCATCTCCAGTTAGAAAGAACCAGATCGTAGGTGATGTGGAAGACCTCTCCCTGAGACCCTGGAGAGCTGCTGCCAGTCAGAGTAGGCAATAGTGACCTTGGTGGATCAAAAGATCTGATTCAATATAAGGCAGATCCATGCCATGTCGTCTGAAGCTTACATCACTGAAGACGTCATGAGGTTTGGGGTGGGGCGGGGGCTCAGTGGCAGAGCCTCTGCTTGGCGTGCAGAAGGTCCCGGGTTCAATCCCTGGCATCTCCAGTCAAAAGGACTAGGCAGGAGGTGATGGGAAAGACCTCTGCCTGAGACCCTGGAGAGCTGTAAAGAGGGGCTGTGGCTCAGTGGCAGAGCCTCTGCTTGGCATGCAGAAGGTCCCAGGTTCAATCCCCGGCATCTCCAGTTATTAGGACCAGGCAGGAGGTGATGGGAAAGACCTCAGCCTGAGACCCTGGAGAGCTGCTGCCAGTCTGAGTAGACAATACTGACTTTGATGGACCTGGGGTCTGATTCAGTATACGGCAGCTTCATGTGTTTGTGCGATGGGGGCAAACAAAAAATTAACTGTCAGTGCCCCTGTCTATACCACATAAATCCAAGTTTCAGAAATGCTGGTAAATCACTGCTGCAGGCAGATGCTCCTGTCTGCAGAGAGGCCTTCCTGCGTTCTGCCTTTCTACATTCTGCCTTTCCACATTCTGCCACTGAAGTTCAGTTGGACATGTGGTTTTTCGTTCTTTGCAGAGAGACGTGGCCATTGCTGCGGAGGAGCTGAGGGCGACCAAAATCAAAACGAACCACAGCCTGCAGGAGGTAAGGGCAGAAGGCCGGCTGTTACTCGCAGGGGAAAGGGAGAAGAGTAAAGGCGGAACTTCCCAAGTAGCCCAAGAATCTATGGCTCTTAACCCTAGGGGATGAGCGTGCACACAAAACCATGTTTGACAGGACCGTAGCCAGGAAATTTTTTTGGGGGGGGAGGCAGTGCCCCCAACGTGACTGTGTCACTTCCGAAACTGACCTGCCAGAAATTATGTCGGCACATGGGGCGGTTGCCTTCTGAGGGGGAGGGGCTGCAGTCCAGCAGGAGGGGAGGGAGAGGTACAACCTCGTTGGGTCTTCCTGCTTCCGCAGCCGACTTCTCAAAGTTGAGAAGTCGGCTGCAGAAGCCGGAAGACTCAGTGAGGCCACGCCTCTCCCTCCCCTCCTGCTCAGCTGCAGTGAGGTGCCTTCCCTGTTCTCCAAGGCCTTGGCCTCTCGCCAGTTCTCTGGCCCCCTCGGCCAGGACAGCCTCACCTGCAGGCTGCTTGGTGGCCTTTCCCCAGCGCACCCCACCCCACTTAAAGACACCATACCACATGTCTACCCCAGGCTCCCTCCACCTCCCGGGGAGGGGGGCAGGCACATTCAGGAGGGGGCATCACTCCTGTGGCTCTGGTCTGTCCAGGTCAGTATTATCGGGGGGGGGGGGGGGCTGTGGCTCAGTGGTAGAGCCTCCGCTCAGCATGCAGGAGGTCCCAGGTTCAATCCCCGGCATCTCCAGTTAAAAGGACCAGCCAACTGGTGATGGGAAAGACCTCTGCCTGAGACCCTGGAGAGCCATGGAGAGGGTCTGTGGCTCAGTGGTAGAGCCTCCGCTTGGCATGCAGAAGTCCCCAGGTTCAAGTACCAGCACATCCAGTTAAAAGGACCAGGCAGAAGGTGATGGGAAAGACCTCTGCCTGAGACCCTGGAGAGCCATGAAGAGGGGCTGTGGTTCAGTGGTAGAGCATCTGCTTGGCATGCAGAAGTCCCCAGGGTCAAGGTTGCAGAGGTCCAGTAGCAGCAAGGTTGGTGGCTCAGTAGCTAAGTGTACTCATTACATCCACAAACTGCCAATTCTCCTGGCTGAATTTATAGCCAAGTCTTAATGAGCTAAACTCCCAGCCAATTCCTTGGCAGTCACCCTGAAACGACTCATTCACCTCAACAGTTGACAGCTGATGACACGCCATGAGTCTCGCACTCCTCCTTTCCTGCAACTCAGCTCATCTCTGACAGTGTCGGTGCTGCAGGGGTGTGGGTCAGCTAGGTGGGCTGGGAGAAGCTGCTGAAGACTTGTTTACTGCTTCAGAGCCACAAAGTGTTGGATCGGTTTCAGCTGGAGTCTGTGACTACTGATCAGACGGTAACCTGATCTCTTCTTGTTTTCCTTCTGGCTCAGAGCCAGAAGCAGCCAGCTGTTCAGTTACCGGTTCAGGGCTAGCAGGTAGCTCTTTGTCTGAGAAATCTGAGCCATCACTCAAAACAGACTGACAGGGCTTAGTTCTTGCAGTAAGGTCAAAAGGGGGATCCAGTGTTGGTTACTCAATTCATTCACCCACTTGACTTTTTTAAAAAAAATGTCTTCTAGCTAAGAGAGCAGCTCTCTAAGGAATCTAGCCTGAGGAAGTCTTTGGAAGAATCCCAAGCGGTCCTGCTGTATCGGGTGCAGGATATGGAGCAGACGGTGGAAAAAGAACGGAAGCAGGTTGGTACATTTTGGCCACATCCGTCCTTCCTGGGGGCTTTAACCCAATAGTGCAGTTTGTAGGACACTGCTACCAACTCCGACTGTTACCAAAGCGTGCTATTGAAGTTTAAATAGTCTTACGTAGTACTACAAATCAAGGATTTAAAACGTGCTAAAAATTAAACAGACAGTTGGCTTAAAGGAGCTGAAAGTCACTAGGATCTGATGGCTGCTGTGTGAGTGTGTGCAAAGTGCCATCAAGTTGCAACCGACTTATGGCCACTCCATTGGGTTTTCAAGGCAAGAGGCGTTCAGAGGTGGTTTGCCATTGCCTGCCTCTGCGTACCAACCCTGGACTTCCTTGGTGGTCTCCCGTCCAAATATTAACCACGGCCGACCCTGATTCGCTTCAAAGATCTGACGAGATCAGGTAAGCCTGGGCTATCAAGGTCCAGGCAGACAAACAGAGGTCGTTTGCCATCGTCTGCCCTGGACTTCTTTGGTGGTCTCCCATCCAAGTACTAAGCAGGGACAGCTTGGGGGGCAACAGGGGGAGGGCTTCTGGAGTTCTGGCCCCTCTGGTGGATCTCTTGATGGCACCTGGGTTCTGGCCACTGTGTGACAAAGAATGTTGGACTGGATGGGCCATTGACCTGATCCAACATGGCTTCTCTTATAGTCTTATGTCTGGGTCAGTGATGTTCTGTCTCCTTGGTGCTGGGGGGCAACAGTGGGAGGGCTTCTGGAGTTCTGGCCCCACTGCTGGACCTCCTGATGGCCCCTGTGTGCTCCACAGTGTTGGTCTGGGTGGGCCATTGGCCTGATCCAACATGGCTTCTCTTATGTCTGGGGCAGGGATGCTCTGTCTTCTTGGTGCTTGAGGGACCACAGTGGGGGGGGGGGCTTCTGGAGCTCTGGCCCCCCTGGTTGCCCTCTTCAGGGCCCCTGGGTTTTGGCCCGTGTTGGACTGGATTGGCTACTGGCCTGATCCAACAGGGCTTCTCTTATGTTCTTGGTCAACAGTGGGAGGGCTTCTAGTGCCCTGGCCCCACTGGTGGACCTCCTGATGGCGCCTGGTATTTCTGGCCTCTGTGTGATACAGAGTGTTGGACTGGAGGGGCCACTGGCCTGATCCAACAGGGCTTCTCTTATGTCCTTAAGTCTTGCTGCCTAGTCCACATCTTGGCCTGCTCTCCACTACGCTGCACCTCCCGGTGCTTGGCTTGTACTTATTGTCCCTAACTTTCTGGGCCTGCCGCTCACTGTCCTGGCCTTGACACCGCTAAGATCATCGCTCTGGTTCCTTCCCTTCCTGTCATGCGACTGTGAGACCACCTGCTCGCAACTGAACGGATTCCATGCTACCAGCCAAGCGCGAAAGGCCTGGAAAGCCTGAAGACCACGGGGGGCTGACCGGGTTGCCACCAAAAACAACACTTTCCCCACTTAACCATTCAAACCCCCATCTTTTATTGGGTGTCAGGCCCTGATCCGGCTGGTCCAGGCTAGTCCAATTTCATCATACCCTGTTGGATCAGGCCAATGGCCCATCCAGTCCAACACTGGCCCAGAGTGGCCAAAAACTCAGGGGCCATTAGGAGGTCCACCAGGGGGGGCAGACCTCCAGAAGCCCTTACACTGTGGCGCCCCCCAAGCACCAAGAAGACAGAGCATCACTGCCCTAGACATAAGAGAAGCCAATGTTGGATCAGGCCAGTGACCCATCCAGTCCAACACTCTGTGTCACACAGTGGCCAAAAACACCAGGTGCCATCAGGAGGTCCACCAGCGGGGCCAGAACTCCAGAAGCCCGCCCACTGTGCCCCCCCCCAGCACCAAGAAGACAGAGCGTCACTGCCCTACACCTAAGAACATAAGGGAAGCCATGCTGGATCAGGCCAGTGGCTCGTCCAGTCCAACTCTCTGTGTCATACAGCGGCCAAAAACTCAGGGGCCATCAGGAGGGCCACCAGTAGGGCGAGACCTCCAGAAGCCCTCGCACTGTGGCGCCCCCCAAGCACCAAGAAGACAGAGCGTCACTGCCCTACACCTAAGAACATAAGGGAAGCCATGTTGGATCAGGCCAGTGACCCATCCAGTCCAACACTCTGTCACACAGCGGCCAAAAACACCAGGTGCCATTAGGAGGTCCACCAGCGGGGCCAGAACTCCAGAAGCCCTCGCACTGTGGCGCCCCCCAAGCACCAAGAAGACAGAGCGTCACTGCCCTACACCTAAGAACATAAGGGAAGCCATGTTGGATCAGGCCAGTGACCCATCCAGTCCAACACTCTGTCACACAGCGGCCAAAAACACCAGGTGCCATTAGGAGGTCCACCAGCGGGGCCAGAACTCCAGAAGCCCTCGCACTGTGGCGCCCCCCAAGCACCAAGAAGACAGAGCGTCACTGCCCTACACCTAAGAACATAAGGGAAGCCATGTTGGATCAGGCCAGTGACCCATCCAGTCCAACACTCTGTCACACAGCGGCCAAAAACACCAGGTGCCATTAGGAGGTCCACCAGCGGGGCCAGAACTCCAGAAGCCCTCGCACTGTGGCGCCCCCCAAGCACCAAGAAGACAGAGCGTCACTGCCCTACACCTAAGAACATAAGGGAAGCCATGTTGGATCAGGCCAGTGACCCATCCAGTCCAACACTCTGTCACACAGCGGCCAAAAACACCAGGTGCCATTAGGAGGTCCACCAGCGGGGCCAGAACTCCAGAAGCCCTCGCACTGTGGCGCCCCCCAAGCACCAAGAAGACAGAGCGTCACTGCCCTACACCTAAGAACATAAGGGAAGCCATGTTGGATCAGGCCAGTGACCCATCCAGTCCAACACTCTGTCACACAGCGGCCAAAAACACCAGGTGCCATCAGGAGGTCCACCAGTGGGACCAGAAGTCCAGAAGCCCTCCCACTGTGGCCCCAACCTCTTTACCCTTTCTTCGTTAGGGAAGCATTCCATCCCCTTAATCGTTTGAGTTGCCCTTTTCTGCCCATTTTCCCAGTGCTATAATATCTTTTTTGAGGTGCAGTGAAAAGAACTGTACGCAGTTCTCTCCAGAGTTCTTTCCAGACTCTCCGGATAGCAGGAACGGGGGCAGCTCCATAGAGGCTCGCAACCCAGCGGGTGGGGGCAGTGCTCCCTCTAAGCCGTGGAGTCTTGTGAGCAAAACTTCTTCTTTGTGAGCTACCGGCATGAAAGTTGTGAGCGAGCGATTTGGCCGCTGCATATATAAGCTTGCTCTGGAGCCCCATCCTCCCTGAGTCAGGATAAAAACGTGTGAGCCGGAGGCTAAAAAGACTGTGAGCTGGCTCACACTAACTCAGCTTAGAAGGAACACTGGGTGGAGGCTGTGTGACTCATCCGAGTGCCCCCAACCCGTGGGCTGAAGGCCACCGGCCTCGAGGAATGGCATCAGCACGGCCTCGAAGCTGCCGTGCCGAAGGCGAGTATCCCAAGCTATCCGCCTCTCGTCTGGGTGTCGTTCCAGGTGCACCTTCTGCAGCAGGACTGCAGCGCCCTGCGCCAGGACATCGAGGCAGCGCAGGAGAGGCTGCGGAAGGAGGAGGGGAGGGCCGTCCAGCTGGAGCACCCGGGGGAACTGCGATCCCCGCAATCCCCCCAAAGCTTGTTTTTCTTTACAAGTGAAGCGCCAGCAATAATCACGGGACAATCTCTTTTTAACGTTTTCCATGCACCCTTTCTTCCCAAGCCAGAGGGGTTAATGCCTTTCCCCAACACCTTGCAGTTTCTCTCAGAGCTCTCTCAGCCCCACCGACCTCCCAGGGTGTCCGTTATGGGGAGAGGAAGGGAAAGGAGACTGTAAGCCGCTCTGAAGACTCTGAGTGAAGGGTGGGGTAGAAATCCAGCTCTTCTTCTTTTTTGGTGTCGTGGTTAGGAGCACAGACTCTAATCTGGGGGGACCGTGTTTGATTCCCCACTCCTCCACATGCAGCTGCTGGGCCAGTCACAAGTTGTCTCAGAGCTGTTCTCTCAAGGGCAGTCCTCGAAAGAGCTCTCTCATCCCCACCTACCCCACAGGCAATATTCCCTCTAAGCCGTGGAGTCTTGTGAGCAAAAATTCTACTTTGTGAGCTGCCGGCATTAAGGTTGTGAGCGAGCAATTTGACTACTGCGTGAATCAGTTTGCTCTGGAGCCCTCCTTCCTGAGCGAAGATGAAAATGTGTGAGCCAGAGGCTAAAAAACAGTGAGCTAGCTCACACTCACTCAGCTTAGAGGGAACGCTGCTCACAGGGTGTCTGTTGTGGGGAGGGGGAGGGGATTGTGAGCCGCTCTGAGACTCCTTCGGGTAATGAAGGGCGGGGTATGAACCCAATAATAAAACCACGTTGATAGGAAAAAGTGAGTGTTTTAACTGGTGGCTGTTTTTGTTGGGCTCTGTTCCAGAATCCCGAGAGAACACCATTTCCAAGCTCAGTGAAGAAGAGAAAGTAAGTTCATAAAGGGAGAATCTGCTGCTGCATACCAATGTGGCTGCCCACTTGAATCTATTTAAAAACCCATAAAGAATGAACAAAATGAATATCCTTTAATAAACAGAAAGCAGAACAAAATAATTGTGATTGTAACGCATCAAGAACTGAATGGCTTTTTTTAGTCTTGTGAAACCGCATAATATTGGGGGGTTGTTGTTGTTTTTTGTAATTTTGGAGATAGTTCATCTCATTATGAACCAGATATACGACCTGATGGCAACGGGCGAAGAAGTTTCGCTAAGAACATAAGAGATGCCAATGTTGGATCAGGCCAATGGCACATCCAGCCCAACACTCTGTGTCACACAGTGGCCAGAAATACCAGGTGCCATCAGGAGGTCCACCAGTGGGGCCAGGACATTAGAAGCCCTCCCACTGTTGCCCCCCCCCCCAAGCACCAAGATGACAGAGCATCACTTGCCCCTGAGCCTCTATCTATAGCTTGTGGCCACTGATGGACCTCTGCTCCATATGCTTACCTAATTCCCTTTTGAAGCCGTCCCTGCTTGTAGCCGCCACCACTTCCTGTGGCAGTGAATTCCAAATGTTAATCACTCTTTGGGTGAAGAAATAATTCCTTTTATCCGTTCTACGACTTTTATCTTTTTGGTGGCAACTTTGTGACTCCATTTACTGATGCTTCTAGTGAGGTTATTTATTATGCTGGGTTGTTGAAACTAAATCTTCAACGCAATTCTGGCTGACACAATCCCAAAAGATATTCCTGTACACATCCACGCCCTTTTTCCTCAACCTTTTTTGGCCTTTTGGGGTTTTTCGACAGGTTGTAGCTTGATTTTTCTGCTGTCTTTACTTGCTGCCCCAAACCTTGGCCAGTGGATGGGGGTTAATGGACAGGACAATGGGATTGGCCGGTGTTCCTCGGTTGACCGCAGGTTTTACCTGTTAAATGGTCGTTTTTCCCCAGGGAAAATTTACCCCCCTTTTCCACTAGGCTGCCCAGCTGTCTTTCAGCAGAGAACACGAGGAGAACCTGAAGCTGCGATCGGAAATAACCGCCTTGCAAGAGATGGGTGGGAAAGTCCAGGTAAAGAACGCAGTCGTCTCACGGTCTTCATCCAAAATTATCCAGGACGGAAAAGAGAACTGGCCTTGCAAAGGACGGGATACACTTTGGTTATATAGCCGGTTTGGTGTAGTGGTGAGGAGCGCGGGCTCTAATCTAGGAGAGCCGGGATTGATTCCCCACTCCTCCGCATGCAGCTGCTGGTGTGGCCTTGGGTCAGCCACAAGTTCTCTCAGAGCTGTTCTCTCAAGAGCTATCCTCAAGAGCGCTCCCTCAGCCCCACCGACCTCACAGGCAAGGCTCCCTCTAAGCTGTGGAGTCTTATGAGCAAAAATTCTACTTTGTGAGCTACTGGCATTAAAGTACTGAGCGAGCGATGTGGCTCCTGTATAAATTAGTCTGCTCTGGAGTCCTCCTTCCTGAGCTAAGACAAAAATGTGTGAGCCGGAGGCTAAAAAACTGTGAGCTAGCTCACACTAACTCAGCTTAGAGGGAACACTGCAGGGTGTCTGTTGTGGGGAGGGGAAGGGAAAGGAGTTTGTGAGCTGCTCTGAGACACCTTTGGGTAGTGAAGGGCAGGTTATAAATCCAATCTCCCCCTCCTCCCCCTCCTCCTCCTCTTCTTCTTTTCCATGTAGGGCTAGAAATACATTTGTTTCTTAAGGAAGAAAGGTGGAACTAGCAATTGTACAGAGAATTCTTGCTGCTTTTGTGGAGGAAAAAAACTGTTTTCTTTTTTGTTTCAGGCGCTTAATGAGCAGTTGAACCAACAGTGTGCGGAACTGAGGGAGACCCTTCGAAGCGTTACCGTGGAGAACGCTAAACTTACCTCGGACCACCAGGCTGCCCTTAAGGTGTGGAATCCTTTGAATCTACTTCTGTGTGACTTGTCCTATGTGGCTCCTGGAGACCAGATGAAATCCCACAAATGTCCTTCCTTTGAGTAGAATCTCGCTCTGACTTCTGCTGACCTCCGACCCCAGACTTTGGTTTGCCTCCTGCTCTTTGCTCTTACAGCTGGTCTTAGCTGGTGATAAATCTTTGGTGGTGTTCCCTCTAAGCTGAATTAGTGTGAGCTAGCTCATGGTTTCTTAGCCTCCGGCTCACACGTTTTTCTCTTAGCTCAGGAAGGGATGTGGCTCCAGAGCAACTTAATTTACGCAGCAGCCAAATCGCTCGCTCACAAAGTACCATTTTTGCTCACAAGACTCTGCAGCTCAGAAGGAGCGTTGCTCCCAAATTCAGTTGCACTGCTGTATGCGCATTGTGTTGAGCGTGCATGAGAAACCCGCCTCGAGCTCGCCATGTGATTAGTGCTAACTTTTCAAAGACCTTAACAGACCCCATTATAAGGCTGCCTTTAAGTTCATGGAACCCGCGTTTCCTCCCAAGCCCGATCTCCGCTTGAGATCAGGCTTGCAGGGAAATGCCAGCTCCGTGTACTTAAAAGGGAAATGCCGACTCCTTTAAGTGCAGGAAACTGGCCTTTCTGGAGATCGGGGCGGCGGGGGGGTGGATGTCCCCAACGTGCCGTCATCACGTCGGTGATGCCCCGCCCCCTCTAGGAACACCCCTAAAGTCTCCCGCTGGGGGCGGAAGACAGACTTGGCAGCCCTACATTAGACAGTGCAGACCTTAAACCCAAGAGTCAAAGGCCAAAAGCTCCCGTGCTTCCGGCCCCTGCAGGGTGGCCCACTGGGTCCCTCTCAGTCCTGAGGGCACTCCTCCACCTCCCACTGCTGTGGATATGGCCGAGCAACCACATCCAACAGTGTGAGCATCGCGCCACACCTGACCCACAAGGAGAGTCGGTGGGGGGAGGCCCCCACGTGCCACAGATCATCATCCCTCTTTGCCCAGCACCAGCGAGGCCTTTGGTGTGGGCTGTCCAGCCCCGGTACCGCACCTTTTCTCTCTTTTAGCTAGACTAGAGGAGAGGGTTACATCCTGGGCCTTGTGAACAATGCTCCATCTAAGCTGTGGAGTCTTGTGAGCAAAAATTCTACTTTGTGAGCGACTGGCATTAAAGGTGTGAGGAAACGATTTGGCTGCTGCATAAATCAGTTTGCTCTGGAGCCGTCCCTTCCTGAGCGGAGACAAAAAATGTGCGAGCCGGAGGCTAAAAAACTGTGAGCTGGCTCACACTCACTCAGCTTAGAGGGAACACTGGTCATGTGTTCCGGGGCTACTTCTGCGTCATAACCAGCCCGCAATGACACAATCAGGGAATCCCCGTGGTTGACACATAAGAGCCAGCGCATAGCTTCAGTTTTGCTCGGTTAACTATACCGCGCGTGCGTGTCTCCCGGGGTCCGGAAGGTTTGCCTCCCTCAGGCACCGGGCAATGCGGGACTCAGTTGCCTAGCAGCCCTCCTCGGCCAATCCTCGCAGCCGAAGGATGGGGAGAGGGAGTTCCAGAGTGTCCCTTTGCAATTTCTCTCACGGCCTCCCTCCCTCCCTCCTTAAACAATATGAAAAAAAGATTGTTTCGATTCAACGACTGTCGATTCACTAACAGCCAGCCGTTGGAGAGATATTTCGGTTGGCTTGGGATTGTATTGTTTCTGGAGCGCTCTCTCCAGTTCTTCCTTTCAGGCTGAACAGGACAGAATCAACCGGAAGCTGCAAGAACAAGACTTGCTTCTGGACGCCGCCCGGGCCAGCATCACGGGGGAGCTGCAGAATTTGCAGAAAGAAAAAGCTGAGCTGCAGAAAGGGATGTGAGTAAGAACGGAGTGGATGGCGGTGACACGCTTCGTAGGGGGTGGTGTCGGCTCGGCTTTCTCCCCCGCCCTGCTCCCAACTTATTTCTCATGGCTTCATAGAAGCTCTTTACAGGGCTTTTTAATAGAAAAAGCCCAGCAGGAACTCATTAGCATAATAGGCCATACCCAACAGCAGGAACTCATTAGCATATTAGGCCACACCCATGACAGCACAGCTCATTAGCATATTAGGCCACACACCCCATGTTACCAGAAGTGGGGTCATCCAGACACACCCACCTTTTGCTTCTTATTCTGTTTACCTTGTTTGTTGTCAACCAGGGCTTTCTTTGTAGCAGGAACTCCTTTGCATGTTAGGCCACACACCCCTAATGTAGCCAATCCTAATGAGTTCCTGCTGTTGGGTGTGGCCTATTATGCTAATGAGTTCCTGCTGGGCGTGGCCAACTCATGAGCCAGCCGGAACTCCGTTCCTGTGCGTTCCTGCCCAAAAATAGCCCTGAGTCTTTACAAGCAAGAGGGGATTACGGCAAGGATCGGCTGTTTGGAATAGGGGACCTCCTGGTGGTGGAAAGCGGCGTCGAGTCTCAGCTGACTCGTGGCAACACCTCGTGGGGTCTTCAAGGCAAGAGGTGAGCAGAGGTGGTTTGCCATTGCCCGCCTCTGCGTAGCAATCCACGTCAGGTCATACGAACAAAAGTGGTTTCCCATTTGCCTGCCTCTGCAAAGCAACTCTGGACTTCCTTGGTGGTCTCCCATCCATGTACTAACCAGGGCCAGCCCTGCTTAGCTTCTAAGATCTGGGGAGACTGGGCCAGCCTGATCTACCCAGGTCAGGGAAGAGGCAAGACAGAGGTGGTTTGCCATTGCCCGCCTCTGCGTAGCAATCCACGTCAGGTCATACGAACAAAAGTGGTTTCCCATTTGCCTGCCTCTGCAAAGCAACTCTGGACTTCCTTGGTGGTCTCTCATCCACAAACTAACTGGGGCCAACCCTGTTTACTTCGAAGATCTGATGAGACTGGGCTAGCCGGATTAACCCAGGCCGGGGCAGAGGCAAAACAGAGGCGGTTTGCCATTGCCTGCCTCTGCGTAGGAACCCTGGACTTCCTTGGAGGGTCTCTCACCCAAGTACAGACTAGGGCCAACGCTGCTTGGCTTCCAAGATCCAACGAGATCGGGCTAGCCTGGGCCATCCACGTCAGGTCAGGTGAACAAAAGTGATTCCCCATTTGCCTGCCTCTGCGTAGCAACCCTGGGCTTCCTTGGTGGTCTCCCATTCAAGTTCTGACCAGAGCCGACCCTGCTTAGCTTCCGAGATCTGACGAGATCGGGCTAGCCTGGGCCATCCAGGTCCTTGCTACCGCTATGAAAATCTCAGGCACCAGCTACCAAACTGCCACGACATGTACCCGCCTCGCTGTTGCAGGGAGGCCCTCCGCGCCGAGCATGCCGACTGCAAGCGGAAAGCCGGTGAAGTCGCGGAGACCATGGCCGCCCAAAAGGAGCTCCTGGAGGCGGCGGTGACCAGGTTACAGAGTGAGCTGGGGGCAGCGCTGCAGGGGAGGGATTCTCTGCTGAAGGAGAAGGAGCGGCTAGCGGAAGAGGTACGGTGCATAGTTGCTGGGTTCTTTAATTTAAGGATGTTAATATTTCATGCCTGACTCGATACTTCATGCTGACGAAGGAGATGCCCGTTGTTCCTTGTCAGCCGTGCAAGAACCAGGAAGGGGCTCGGTTCTCCCTCTCTTTGGCGTGTCAGAACGACTGTGACCATAAAGTCAGGATAGTTGTATGCGAGTTGCGGAAGGATTCTGTCAGGGTCATTAGTCAGGTCACACCACACAGGGCTTCAGAAGAAGATAAGTGTTTATTGATGGATCCAGTACTAAAGAACACGTATACAGCTTGTGTCAGGAATAGCCTTCAGTATAAGGGCCTCTGACTTATAGTGAAATCAAACATCCCCCCCCCGCAGGGCCGGAGAGACAGGCAGAGATCAGGAGTCTCAATGCGTGGATGAGACGATGGTGTAGGGGAGAAGGGTTCAGGTTTGTTAGGCACTGGGATACTTTTTGGAACAAGAGGGAGCTGTACAGGCGAGACGGTCTCCACTTGTCCCGAGAAGGAACCAGGCTGCTGGCACTTAAAATCAAAAAGGTGGCAGAGCAGCTTTTAAACTGAATATTGGGGGAAAGCCGACAGGAGATGAAAAGTCTCTGGTTCGGGTTGGCTCATCTGAGAGAGGTGAGGGGGTACCGGTTGCTTTTCTACAGGGAGGTGGATTGAAATTGTCCACAGAGGCCATGGCTGGTGACATGGACTGCCGGACAACGACTCGAGATAGCAAGAGGAAGGATGCAGGCTTAACTTGTAAGGGAAATTACAGCTGTTTCTATACAAATGCTAGAAGTGTCCGAGGTAAAATCGGGGAGTTGGAGTGCTTGGTGAGGGAGGGAAAAATAGACATTGTGGGTATTTCTGAAACTTGGTGGGATGAGGAAAATCAGTGGGACACAGTGATTCCCGGTTATATATTATATCGGAAGGATAGGGGGGGAAGGGTTGGAGGTGGGGTAGCTCTGTATGTCAGAGAGGGTATAAAGTCTAGAAAGATTGAGAGGCTAAGTGAATTGGATTCGCTTCTGGAAGTTCTATGGGTTGAAATAGGGGGGCCAAAAGGAAACTTAACACTGGGAGTTTGTTATCGCCCACCAGATCAAAAGATAGAGGAGGATTATAAAATGATGAATGCCTTAAAGATAGCAACTAGACAAAAACACTGTGTAATAATAGGTGATTTTAACTACCCACACATTGATTGGGTCAATATGTGTTCTAGCCGGGAAAAAGAGATTGAGTTTCTAGACACTCTAAATGACTGTGCTATGGAGCAGATGGTCACGGAACCTACCAGGGGAGAGGCGATCCTTGATTTGGTCCTAAGTAACACTCAAGACCTGGTGAGAGATGTAAAAGTGATTGCACCGCTTGGAAACAGTGATCATAATGTTGTTGAGTTCATCATTTGTACAAATAGAGAATTGGCCAAAAAGACTCACACAACCATTTTTAACTTTAAAAGGGGTAATTTCTCTGATATGAGGGGACACGTGGGGAGGAAACTGAAAGGAAAAGTAGAAAGGGTCAAAACAATTGGGGAAGCTTGGGATCTATTTAAAACTACGATCCTAGAAGCTCAAAAAATATATATTCCGCAGGTTAGGAAAGGCACAAACAGGTATAGGAAAAAGCCTGCATGGTTAACAAACAGAGTAATGGAGGCTGTAAAAAGTAAAAAGAATTCCTTTAAGCAGTGGAAAGCTAGTCACAGTGAGGCTGATAAAACGGAACACAGGCTATGGCAAATAAAATGCAAGTCTGAGGTCAGGCAGGCAAAAAGGGAATATGAGGAGCATATAGCAAAAAACGTAAAAACCAACAATAAAACTTTCTTCAAATACATTAGAAACAGGAAACCAGCCAGGGAGGCAGTGGGGCCCTTGGACGACCAAGGGGTAAAAGGAGTATTGAAGGATGATAGGGAAATGGCTGAGAAGCTAAATGCATTTTTTGCCTCCGTCTTCACTGTGGAAGATGAGAAGTGCTTGCCCACTCCAGAACCACTGATTTCAGGAGGGGTGTTGAAAGACCTGAGTCAGATTGAGGTGACGAGAGAGGAGGTCCTAAAACTGATAGACAACTTAAAAACTGAAAAATCACCAGGCCCAGATGGCATACATCCGAGAGTTCTGAAAGAACTCAAATGTGAACTTGTAGATCTCCTGACAAAGATATGTAATCTTTCCTTAAAATCTGCCTCCATTCCTGAGGATTGGAAGGTAGCTAATGTCACTCCCATCTTTAAAAAGGGTTCCAGAGGAGATCCGGGAAATTACAGGCCAGTCAGTCTGACGTCGATACCGGGTAAATTGGTGGAAACCATTATTAAGGAAAGAATTAGTAGGCACATAGATGAACAAAACCTATTGAGGCAGACTCAGCACGGTTTCTGTAAGGGAAGATCTTGTCTCACTAACCTGTTAGTGTTCTTTGAGGGGGTGAACAAACATGTGGACAAGGGGGATCCAATAGATATTATTTACCTTGACTTCCAGAAAGCTTTTGATAAAGTTCCTCATCAAAGGCTCCTAAGTAAGCTCAAAAATCATGGGATAGAAGGACAAGTCCTTTTATGGATCAAAAACTGGCTAGTTCATAGAAAACAGAGAGTGAGTGTAGGTGGGCAATTTTCTCAGTGGAGGGTGGTAAGCAGTGGGGTACCGCAGGGATCAGTACTTGGTCCACTGCTTTTTAACTTGTTCATTAATGATTTGGAGATGGGAGTAAGCAGTGAAGTGGCTAAATTTGCGGATGATACAAAGTTGTTCAGGGTGGTGAAAACCAGTGAGGATTGTGAGGCACTCCAAGGGGATCTGTCAAGGATGGGCGAGTGGGCGTCAACATGGCAAATGGGGTTCAATGTGGCCAAGTGCAAGGTGATGCACATTGGAGCCAAAAATCCTAAATATAAATACACATTGATGGGGTCTGAACTGGCAGAGACTGAGCAAGAGAGAGATCTTGGAGTTGTAGTGGATAACTCACTGAAAATGTCGAGACAGTGTGTGACTGCAATAAAGAAGGCCAATGCTATGCTGGGGATTATTAGGAAGGGTATTGAAAACAGATCAGCCAATATAATAATGCCCCTATATAAATCAATGGTGAGACCTCATTTGGAATACTGTGTGCAGTTCTAGTCACCACACCTTAAAAAGGATATTATAGCTTTGGAAAAAGTGCAGAAAAGGGCAACTCGAATGATAAAAGGGTTGGAACACTTTCCCTATGAGGAAAGGTTAAAGCGCTTAGGGCTCTTTAGCTTGGAGAAAAGACGACTGAGGGGTGACATGATCGAGGTTTATAAGATTATGCATGGGAAAGAGCAGGTAAAGAAAGAGGTACTTTTCTCCCTTTCTCACAATACAAGAACTCGTGGGCACTCCATGAAACTGCAGAGCGGTCGGGTTAGAACGGATAAAAGGAAGTACTTCTTCACCCAAAGAGTGATTAACACATGGAATTCACTGCCACAGGAAGTGGTGGGTGCTACAAGCATGGACGGCTTCAAAAGGGAATTAGATAAGCATATGGAGCAGAGGTCCATCAGTGGCTATTAGCCACAAGGTATAGCTAGGGGCTCTGGGGCAAGTGATGCTCTGTCTTCTTGGTGCTTGGGGGGGGTCAACAGTGGGAGGGCTTCTAATGTCCTGGCCCCACTGCTGGACCTCCTGATGGCACTGGTATTTCTGGCCACTGTGTGACACAGAGTGTTGGACTGGATGGGCCTTTGGCCTGATCCAACATTGGCGTCTCTTATGTTCTTATGTTCTTAATGAGCAAAAGCCAATGGTTGTATTTCGCGCATGCGGGCGGCAAAAGCAAGCAATCTTAGTGAAAAGCCGTTGTGGTTCCCAGCCTCGTAATTACAGCTGGAGACTACAAGGTCAAGCCTGGGATAGCACACAGTGGCTGGACAGGGTAGAGCTGAGAACGAGGAAGGAGGCAAAAAACCACCCCCCCACATTCCAGATCTGTGACAGGGCTACCTGACATGTACCCACCCGTTTTGGTTCAGTGAGTCACTGGCAAATGGAACAAGGAACGGGTGCAGTTGACCCCTCTGCAGGAACTCCTTTGCATATTAGGCCACACACCCCTAATGTAGCCAATCCTCCAAGAGCTTACAGAGCTCTTCTTACAGGGGCTCCTGTAAGCTCTTGGAGGATTGGCTACATTAGGGGTGTGTCGCTTAATATGCAAATGAGTACCTGCTACAAAAAGAGCCCGCTCTGCTACAGAGCTGTCCCTTGTCTTGGATGTAAATTCCATTTCCTAGGAAGGGTGAGCATTCACGAAAGTTAGTCATTAAAGGTATTAACACCTTATGTTTGGTCTGCCCAGGTGTCATTATTAGCCATTATCATTTCCTCCCTCATTTATGTACTGTTTTATATAAATGAAATAATACATTTTCAATGGGAGGGGCCGTGGCTCAGGGGTAGAGCATCTGCTTGGCATGCAGAAGGTCCCAGGTTCAATCCCCGGCATCTCCAGTTGAAAAGGACCAGGGAGTAGCTGATGAGACTTCTGCCTGAGACCCTGGAGAGCTGCTGCCAGTCTGAGTAGACAATGCTGACCATGATGGGCCAAAGGTCTGATTCAGGATAAGGCAGCTTCATGTGTTCAGCATCAACTGCATTTCTCAAAGGCAGGTCCAGGAGGAAGCTCAGTGGCAGAGCCTCTGCTTGGCATGCAGAAGGTCCCAGTTTCAGTCCCCGGGATCTCCTGTTAAAAGGACCAGGCAGTAGGTGATGGGAAAGACCTCTGCATGAGACCCTGGAGTGCTGTAAAGAGGGGCTGTGGCTCAGTGGCAGAGCCTCTGCTTGGCATGCAGAAGGTCCCAGGTTCCATCCCCGGCATCTCCAATTATAAGGACCAGGCAGATGTGAAGGACCTCAGCCTGAGACCCTGGAGAGCTGCTGCCGGTCTGAGTAGACAATGCTGACCTTGATGGACTGGATGGGTCTGATTCTCAGTATCAGGCTGCTTCATTTAGCTGGTCCTTCCTTGGTGGCAGAGCATCTGCTTGGCATGCAGAAGGTCCCAGGTTCGATCCCCGGTATCTCCAGTTAAAAGATCTGGCAGTAGGTGATGGGAAGGACCTTGGCTTGAGACCCTGCAGAGCTGCTGCTGCCTGTCTGAGTAGACAATACTGACTATGATGGACCGAGGGTCTGATTCAGTAGAAGGCAGCTTCATGTGTTCATGTGCATGGTGTAGCGGATACGTGCGCGGACTCTAATCTGGGAGAACCCCACTCCTCCACTTGCAGCTGCTGGTGTGACCTTGGGCAAGCCATAGTTCTGTCAGAGCTGTTCTCTCAAGGGCAGTTCTCAGTCAGAGCTCTCTCAGCCCCGCCTACCTCACAGGGTGTCTGTTGTGGGAAGGGGGAGGGAAAGGAGATTGTAAGCCGCTCTGAGACTTTGAGTGAAGGGCGGGGTAGAAATCCAATAGTCTCCTCCTTTCCACCCAAATAGGGTCCTCAAGGTGGCGAACATCAAAACATTTCAGCATTTAAGCAGCATTTAAATAGAGTATATATAAAATAATTCAATAAAAGCATAAGAACGCACACAGCAGTGCCAGATGGGGAGGGGGCTCCTGGCTTCTGCCACAGCCAGGCCCAGGTCGGCTCCCAGCATCTGTCACCGCCAGCTCTCCAAGGTTATGGTAAGTGTGTTGTCTGCACATGTGCAGGCAAAGCTGTTTTATTTGGTGAAGGAATTTAACTCCACCAATATATTTTTAAAAGATTTCTCTCCAAACCTGGGGTGGGCGTCCCCCAACTTTGCAGGAAAATCTGTTTGGTGTTGGCGTGGCCCCGATCTGTGGATTTAGATATCCGCAGATGGCCCCACACCTGAGAAACAATAACATAGATAATTTCTAAAAAGGAGGCCCCCCCCCGTCCTGCCCAAAGGAAGTGGAGGTGACCGTCAGAAGTAGGCCAAGGAGGGATGAGCGACGAAATGAAATCCGACAAAGAGGCAGAACGAACGACATGTGTGAGAAGGACAGGTAGCCTGAGCGAGAACCTCCCCGCCAGCCTTTTGGCAACATTTCCCTCACACACCTCGGGAGAGAACACGGCTCAGCTCAGATGCTTCTTTGGTCGGGCCGATGATCGAGCTATTTTTAATTCTTACCGGCAGATGCAGAGAACAGTCCGTGAAATATCGCAAGAGAACAACAGATTGGAAGCAGAACTGACTGGAAACAAGGTGCGCAACACACACACACACACCCCGCGTCCGACCGCTGTCCGACCCCACGTTTCGGCCACTTCCCCTCTGTTAGCATTAGGGGGGGCGTCAGGAGAAATGGGTTTGCTGCAGAGGTTTCTGCACTACGGGTCCCTTGGGTTTCTTGGGGATTTCCGCAAAGGCTTTCCGGGTTCCAGAAAAACTTGGCTCTGCGCTTGCCAAGGCACCAGTCCAGACATGTTGCAGCCGTACATAATCCAGCAGACCTCGGTTATTTTTGGTTTTGCACCGAGGGCGTCCTCCCTCACTGTTCCAAAGCACACACTTGTTATGTTACCAGAGTTTGGCAAAATCGACCACTGCCTATAGATGTGTTTTCTCTTCTGTGCCCCCCCCCCCCCTTGTGGAATGGCCTGTCCGAGGACGTCAAGAAGGTTCTTGCCCTTCTGGTTTCCCACAAACAGTGCAAAACTGAATTATTCAAGAGGGCCTTTTGACTAAAGCAGCAGGAGGAAACCTGGCCGTGGCTCACTGGCAGAGCATCTGCTTCTTATGCGGAAGGTCCCAGGTTTGATCCCCAGCATCTCCAGTTATTTATTTTGGTGTCGTGGTTAAGTGCGCGGCCTCTAATCTGGGAGAACCGGGTTTGATTCCCCACTCCTCCACTTGCACCTGGCTGGATGACCTTGGGCAAGCCGTAGTTCTGATAAGAGCTGTTCTTGAAAAAGAGCAGTTTCTGTCAAGAGCTCTCTCAGCCCCACCTACCTCCCAGGGTGTCCGTTGAAGGGAGGGGAAGGGAAAGGAGTTTGTAAGCCGCTCTGAGACTCCCTTGGGTAGTGAAGGGCGGGGTAGAAATCCTCCTCCTCCTCCTCCTCCTCCTCCTCCTCCTCTTCTTCTTCTTCTTCTTCTATTACCAAAGTCTGATGTTTTGCCTGTTCCATATTAAAGCCCAATCCCCTGAACCCCAACTCCAAGAATTTCCTGAGTTTACCTTTGGAACACTAGCTCACATGCTCTTCCAACAAGCGGGCTCAGGGTGGGTCACAGCCAATGCTCCCTCTAAGCCGTGGAGTTTTGTGAGCACAAATTCTACTTTGTGAGCTCCTGGCATTCAGGTTGTGAGTGAGCGACTTAGCTGCTGCATGAATTAGTTTGTGCTGGAGCCCCATCCTTCCTGAGTTAAGGCAAAAATGTGTGAACCGGAGTCCACCGGCTTGGACACACCATTTTAAAAGGAGCGCCAGGCGGAAGGGGAGGCCCAGTCAGTTGGCAAGTGGCTACTCCCCCAGTGGTGCACAAGGCAGCAAGCTGTCCCCGCGATCACCCGTGGGAGACACAGAGGCCAGGCCTCAGAATGTGGAAGGAAAGCTGAGAGTCCTGATTCTCCCAGTGGGCAATGCCTACGAAGGTCAGGTGGCGGCAGTTGAGCAGAGAGGGAGAATAGCCCCTCCTGGTGTTGGGAAAACCCAGGAAGGTAGGATGGAACAGGGCCTGCAGGCCAGAGCAGGACAGTTCTACCCCGTGTGGTGTTGACTTACTCTGTGTAATCTGCCTTGAGTCCCATTGAGCAAAGAGGACTATCAAAAAATGTAAATGTGAACAAAAATAATGGGGGAAACTGGGCCACAGGGCCAGAAGCAGGTATGTAGCTACGGTGGGGCGTTTCGGGGCCACGCCCCCTCGTTTATGAGCCCCGCCCCATCCAAGCAGCGTCCCCACCCGCAGCCAGGAGAGGAGGAAAAGGCTCTTCCTTGTCTTCCGGCTGCAGGCGGGCGGGCTTGCAACTCGCGGCTGGAGCAGCATTTAAAAGGGGAAGTCTTTTGTTTGTGTGATGTCATAAGTGACGTCACGCCCCTTCAGTGCCCCCCTGGCCAAATTTGGGTTGCTGTTCCTGTTGAGTCTGCTAGCGATTGTGCTCTGAGCAGCGACTCAAGTAGAGGCCTAAATTCCTGGCAGCAAGCAGCGCAGCCTATGATTGGTCATCTGTGTGCCCCAACCGATAGCGTATCGGCTGCGCTTGGGAGGTGGGAAGAGTCGAGATCCCAGCGCCTCGGGGCAAGCCTTCTCGAAGAGCCGGCTGTGTTTCTTCTGCCCAAGTGGGATCGAGCTGTGAGCAGCTGACTTATCGCCAAACAGTAGATGGAGGGGGTAGCAGTATGACAATAATAATTACAATATAATTACTGCAAAACGTGCAAACATTATAGAATCCAATATAACATGCAGTCAAAATGTAATCAGTCCATTGTTTTAATCTCTTTTCAACAGTGAAGACGTCAAAGATGAAAAGTGAAGACGTCAATGAAGAAGGAATGGACGAACTTCCCCGGAGTTACCACTCGTTTCGAATTTTCTTTTTCATACATATCAAGAAACATATCCATTACTCAAAACAGGAAGTCATCCCAGCCAGAATACATTATGACAATAAATTTCCAAGCATACGTATGGAAAATTCGAAACGAGTGGTAACTCCGGGGAAGTTCGTCCATTCCTTCTTCATTGACGTCTTCACTTTTCATCTTTGACGTCTTCACTGTTGAAAAGAGATTAAAACAATGGACTGATTACATTTTGACTGTATGTTATATTGGATTCTATAATGTTTGCACGTTATCGCCAAACAGAACAAATGAATTTGTGTTTCCTGTCTCTCTCTCTCTTTTTTTTTAATTTGAAGCTGCAGATTGGCCCTTTGAAAGAGAGACTGTCCGCGCTAGAAGAAGAAAACCAGAAGTTAGCCGAGCGGGAAGCCGACCTGGAGCACTACCTGGTGAGCACCTCTCCGTCAGGAGGTGGCCTGATATCTTCCCTGCGTTACGGCAAGATACCCCCCCTCCCCTAAAAAGCCACGTGAAAACAAGAAGGAATCACAGAATCGCACAGAGCTGGAAGGGGCCCTACAGGTCACCGGGTCCAGCCCCCTGCTCAGTGCAGGATCAGCCCAGAGCATCCCTGACAAGCAGGGGTCATTTCGTAGAAAAAAGAGGAGCAGGAGCTCATTAGCATAGCTCATTAGCATAGCTCATTTGCATATGCCACACCCCCTGACATCACCAGAAGTGTGTCAGAAGGCAACACCCACCGCTCAGGCTCCACTGGACTGTTTTGGATTGCTA
>NW_015177173.1:39666-41971 GCF_001447785.1 Gekko japonicus
GGGGGGACACGTGCAGATCTGTCCTCGCAGAGGAGGGAGAGCTTGTACCTGAATAAAACTTGGTCTTAAAGGTGCCACTGGACTGTTTTGGACCTGTTGGCTCTGCAACTTACCTGGCTGCTTCTTGCTCTGACTGAGGGCTGCCGGGAGCAGGGGGTGGGGCTTGTTGCATGTGCCCGCCCCCTGGGCTCCTTACTGCCGGAGCTCCACTCCTATACGCTCCTGCAGGAAATGACCCCTGCTGACAAGTCTTTGTCCAGCCACTACTTCAAGACTGCCAATGAGGGGGAGCTCACCACCTCCCGAGGCAGCTGGTTCCACCGTTGCACAACTCTTCCTGTCAAAAAGTGTTTCCTAATATCCAGCCGGTACCTTCCCGCCCTCCATTCTTGCGAGTCCCCTCCTCTGCTGCCAACAGGAACAGCTCCCTGCCCTCCTCCTCTAAGGGACAGCCCTTCAAGTACTTCAAAAGAGCCCCCATGCCGCCCCCCCCCCACCTCCTCTTCTCCAGACTGAACCTTCCCAGGTCCCTCAGCCTCTCCTCACGGGGCTTGGGGTCTCCAGGCCCCCGACCATCCTCGTCGCTCTCCTCTGCACCCGCTCCATTCCGTCCACATCCTTTTCGTAATAGATTTATGAGGTGTAAAAGAGCAGAATGCTAAATATTGTACAGGTTCTTTGTGCGGGGTGGGTGGGTGAGGTTTAACATTTCTGATCCTTATGGGTTGAATGGAAAGGTGCCAGGCCGCTGGTGTAAAGGCCCTTCTCACGGTGGAGGAGGGGGGGTGGGTTTTTAAAGAACTGTTTCCCCCACCCCCCCACCCCCAGTGCAGATCCTCTGATCCCTGCAAGTAGTTGTGTTGTCTTCAGGGCTAGGAAGTGGACTCCTCTAGCCAGGGGTCATTTAGTAGAAAAAGAGGTGCAGGAGCTCATTAGCATAACTCATTAGCATGACTCATTTGCATATGCCACCCCCCCTGACATCACCAGAAGTGTGTCAGAAGGCAACACCCACCGCTCAGGCTCCACTGGACTCTTTTGGATTCCTAGCTATTGGGGGGGGGGAACGTGCAGATCTGTCCTCGCAGAGGAGGGAGAGCTTGTGCCTGAATAAAACTTGGTCTTAAAGGTGCCACTAGACTGTTTTGGACTAAGAAGCCGGGGGGGGGGTCTGCAACTTACCTGGCTGCTTCTTGCTCTGACTGAGGGCTGCTGGGAGCAGGGGGCGGGGCTTGTCGCATGTGCCCGCCCCCTGGGCTCCTTACTGCCGGAGCTCCGCTCCTGTGCGCTCCCGCAGGGAATGACCCCTGCCTCTAGCGAAGAGGAAAGGGACTGGCTCTGCAACTGCTGCTCTTATGTAATGCCACATCAGGGGCCGCTCCCGGTCCGGCACGACGAGGCGCTTTACCTTACTGAGAGCCGTGGCGAAGGAGGCGGCGCTTGCCGTCTGGTGTCAGATCGGCAGTTGTGGTATAGAATGGCTCCTTGCATCTCCAGTCGGGTCATCCACTCCAGCTAGGAAATCCCTTGAGATTTTGGGGGTGGAGCCTGTGGAAGGCAGGGTTTTGGGAAGGGAGGAAGTTCGGTGGGGCACCATACAGCCATAAGTCCGTCCTCCAAAGCAGCCGTTTTCCACAAGGGAACGGAGCTCTGTAGTCTGGAGTCGAGTTGTAGTTCTGGGAGATTTCCAGGTCCCACCTGGAGGTTGGGAACCCTAATCTCCCAGGGTGGCTGTCCAAACTGTGATTTTTGATATCTTTGGTAGACAGAGTTCCCTCCTCTCGTTTTTGCCTTTGTCCCGTCTGGTACTGAATTCTTAACAGCGCAAGAAGGGTGGGTTCGAGCCACAATACTTATAAGTGGGCACAACCTCCAGGAATGACGATCCATGCTAAGACTCAGCCTTCCAGAGGAATCCCGTGTCAGACAAGGATAAAGTTGATGACGGTTTGTGCTTAGCAAAGGTCTCTGAAGGATTTGGTTTGCAGTGGGCGAATCAGAGCAAAGGAAACACGGAATCCCGGAAGAATGGCGGACCTAAGAGGAGAAAGGCCGACGTCCTTCAAGCCTTTTCTTCTGGCGGGAGACAGCATCACTTCCTGCCTTTGTTTCTTTCCCAGCATGCCCAGCAACAAGTGGAGCAGGTCCTAGCGAAGCTGACCAATGACAACAGTGAACTGGCATACGAGAAAGGAAAACTCCAGGTAACGCAGCCTTGCAAAGTGGGACGGGTGTTCTTTGGGGCTTGCCCTTCCTTCCTTCCTTCCTTCCTTCCTTCCTTCCTTCCTTCCTTCCTTCCTTCCTT
>NW_015177173.1:42045-46809 GCF_001447785.1 Gekko japonicus
CCAAAAAAAAAAAAAAAAGGATAGCCTAGTAAATCTCTCTCTCTCTATCTTTCTCTCTCTCTGTGTTTTTATGCCCATTTGCTCTTTATCTTCACTCTTCCTCCCCTCCCTCCCCTCCTTCCTTCCTTCCCTTCCCTCCCCTCTCCTTTCCTTTTTCCTCTCCTCTCCTCCCCTCCCCTCTCCTTTTTCCTCTCCTCTCCTCTCCTCTCCTCTCCTTTCCTTGCTTTGGTGTGTTCTTCAGCCCCACGTGGTTGTTCCTTGGGCTGGGAAGGGCAACATACCAGGAAGAACTCCACTAGACCAGCCTCTTGGCTTTAAATGCCACTGAACAAATCGCGTGGTTTTTTCTTTCTGCCTCGGGAAAGACAGTTGAGTGACGGCTGGGGAAGAGAAACAGCCTTCCCACTGTGGCCCCCGAAGACTAAGAAGACAGAGCATCACTGCCCCAGACACAAGAACGTAAGAGAAGCGGTGCTGGATCAGGCCAGTGGCCCACCCAGTCCAACACTCTGTGTCACCCAGTGGCCAAAACCCACCGCCCCTCAGGAGGTCCAGGGGGCCAGAACTCCAGGAGCCCTCCCACTGTTGCCTGCCAAGCACCAAGAATACAGAGCAACACTGCCCCAGAGAGAGAAAAATCAAAGAAGCCATGTTGGATCAGACCAATGGTCCATCCAGTCCAGCACTCTGTGTCACACCGTGGCCGAAACCCAGGGGCCATCAGGAGGTCCACCAGTTGGGGCCAGGACACTAGAAGTCCTCCCACTGTTGCCCCCCCCCCCAAAAAAAGCGCCAAGAAAACAGAGCATCACTGCCTCAGACATAGTCTTCCATCCATACTTTGTGGCTAATAGCCACTGATGGATCTCTGCTCCATATGTTTATCTGTCCCCCCCCCCCGGCTTGTGGCATCGGGGTCTATCAAGACAAATGCCCTTGGCCTGCTCCCTCCTCCACCGCTTCCTCAGATGGAGTGAGGAGGTCGGCTGCTGCTTCGTCTTTTCTGTGCCTTACCACCATGCTCAGCAACGAGGACGGCTGTGGCCTTCCCGCGGCATTCGGGGCGAAGAGCAGGGCCCTCACCACGGCACAGGTGGAAGGGCAGCGGCCATATTCCTACTCTCCTTGTTGCAGTAGGGGGGCTGGGGGAGCAGTAGCCAAGGGCACCCTAGAGGCCTTGGGTGGGCCTTGTGTGGGAAATAGCATGGTAGACTTGAAGAAGAAGAAGAAGAAGAGGAGGAGGAGGAGATTGGATTTATACCCCGCCCTTCACTACCCAAGGGAGTCTCAGAGCGGCTTACAAACTCCTTCCCCTTCCCCTCCCCACAGCAGACACCCCCTGTGAGGTAGGTGGGGCTAGGAGAGCACTTTTGAGAGCTGCCCTTGATAGAACAGCTCTGAGAGAACTTGTGACTGACCCAAAGTCACCCAGATGGCTGCATGTGGAGAAGAGGGGAATCAAATCCAGTTACCCCAGATTAGATTCCACGCTCCTAACCACTACACCAAACTGGTTTGATAGATTCTTGGTCTGATCCAGCGTGGCTGCTTCCTGGGAATAGGTAGCTAATGAATCTCTGCAAATAAACAAAAATAGTCCACTCGAATTTAGCATTGTGGCGTCCTCGCTTATTGGGGAGACTGTTTCTCCTTTATTTATTTATTTATTATTCAAATTTATACCCCGCCCTCCCCCGTAGGGCTCAAGGCGGCTTACAAGGCAAGATAATACTTGCAACATAAAACAACAATACAAAAATACCAATATATATACATTTTAAAAGCATATTATACAATTTAAAAAACCCGTCCTAAATCACATAAAATGCTCGGTGATAACCAGAACTCCTAACCCCAAAGATGGCGGGATAGTACCAACGATTCTTGGGAGACAGTCTATAGCGTCGCTATTTATTCAGATGTTCCAAAAGATCTTCTCAGGGCTCTTCTCAGGGCCTCTACCAGCCCCCCCAGATGGTAGCATAATGGGGGGGGGCAGCGGCCCCTACTCAAAAGCCTGGTGGAAGAGCTCCGTCTTGCAGGCCCTGCGGAACTGCATCAGATCCCGCAGGGCCTGGATCTCCCCTGGGAGCTCATTCCACCAGGTAGGGGCCGCTACCGAAAAGGCCCTGGCCCTTGTGGCGGCCAATTTCACATCCCTGGGGCCCGGAATAGATAACAGGTTTTGGGCCCCAGACCATAGTGCTCTTGGGGGAACATATGGGGAAAGGCGGTCCCTTTAAGACACACTCTGTGTACATGAACTTAGTAGATTTCTGCTGCCACCAGGAATTCCAAATCTCTCTCTTTTGGTAGAATGTCTGGGTGCTTCAGAGGACTATGTGGCCCTGAGGAAGGGCTGTTCTGATTGCTGGGATAAGTTTAAACAAATATTGATTGATTTATAAAAGAACAAAATAGGTTTCTGGGTATTTTTGAACTGTTTTTGAAGAAAGAAAATGTAACTGACAAAGCTTGGTGTCACACACAGTCTCTCATACACCAAAACTCCACTCTGACAGGTTTAGACACTCAGTCTAAACTCTCTCATATACAGCCACACAGGCTGAACTCTTTTGCTCATATAGCCACATGGGCTACTCTCTTGCTCATATATAGCCATACAGGCTGAACTGTCTCTTGCTCATATAGCCACACAGGCTGAACTAAGCTCCAACTGCTTCCTCTGTCACACAGGCAGTCACAAAAACTCTACACTCCTCTCTTCCAGAACACAGAATCACCTCAGAGACATCTCTCCTCCCACACTCTCAGTCATCAGCCAATCACATCACACTTGTCTCCCTCTATCACTCTCCTTACATTACTGCAGTCACACTAAACATTTAAAGAAACACACACACCAAAACATGAAATCATTACAAGCGTCTCTATATTTTCTCTCTCTAATGAATCTGATCCCAATCGCAGCTGCACTAAAAGCATAAAATGCACATCTCTAATTAACTCTAGGTTAAAGTCCAACAGCTGGAACAAGAGCTGCAGCCCCTGGTGGACGCACGCGCAGAGAGCAGTCGGCTTCGTAAGCTGAACGTGGCCTTGGAGACCAAATACAATCAGGTAGAGTTGGAAATTAAGAGCTGCAGAATTTTGACTTTTGTTGGATTTGAAATACTCTGGATCCAAGGCAGGGTATAGAGGGAGTTGCAGCTGAACAGACCCCGAGCACTAGAAATCTTGGCCAGGGGTTCTGAGACGTCATCTGAAATGCTTTGTGCCCTTTCCAGCTATTTTGCAAAGCCCTGTCGATTCAGAATTCCGCTTAAAAAAAAAAATGTCCCCAATCCAAGGTTCTACACGTGGCTGTCGAGTCCAAGGCTGAACCCCGTGGGCCCCCAAGGGCTGTTGTACACAAGTAACCAAACTCTTTATACAGAAGTTTTATTTAATTTCTCTCAAAACAAAAAAGTTTAAGCTACAGGCGACACAGCGCTCTAAAATCACACAACAGAAAACCCAAGAAAACTAGCTTATCTAAAAAGTTTCCAAAACCTGCGTTAGATGGCACAGACCTCAACTTCAAGAGTCACAGGCCATAACTTATGCGTTCTCCACAGGGCTTTTTTTGGGCAGGACGCACAGGAACGGAGTCCGGCTGGCTCCAGAGTTGGCCATGCCCACTACAGCCAAAACCTCTGTGCGTGTGTGGCTACAGAGGGAAGGCCCGGAGAGTGACACACACACCCCAGTGACTCCAAGGCAGGTGGGCCAGGGGGGCCCCTGGAAGAATCAGGGAGGCATTTAAATGCCTCCCCGTGCCTTCCCCGGCCTGTCCAAGGAGGGATACCCGGGCAAGCCTTTAAACTGCCTTCCCTTCCCTTCAAAGGGGGGGCTTGCCCAGGCTCCCCACAGCCGTGGGGCACCCAGGCAAGCCAAGGGAAGGCAGTTTAAACTACCTCCCCTCCCCTCCAAGGGCCGGCTTGCCCGAGCAATCCAAGGGAAGGCATGGGGTGTGGCCTGATATGCTAATGAGTTTCTGCTGTTTGGTGTGGCCTGTTATGCTAATGAGTTCCTGCTGGGCTTTTTCTACAAAAAAAGCCCTGGTTCTCCACATTGCTGTCTATTGCAGTATGAGCATGTCCCTAGTCCAGGCCTTGAGTCCGTCAGAATCCAAGCTAGCCTCCTTTTCCCCAGGCTCTTAGCTCAATTATAGCTTTTAGGCCAAGCAGCATCAGGTGATGATGGCACCCAATCAGGACACGTTCTTGCCGGAACCCTCTAGAAATTTACCTCATGACTCCTGACGTCCTCTCCTCCCGTCCTGTGGGCCGCAGGTTCTCATGAGAAGCTCATTACAATGTTTCCAGCTCTGTCCTTGAAGATGATAATGGCTGTGTGTAGGCAGAGACCAAATAGCATCACCTGCAGGATGGAACATACCCATTAACCCTTGAGGGGGGTCAGGGGTGCTTTGCCTCACAATGGCCATAGTGGGACCCCCAAGGAAGTCCAAGGCATCAGATCCTACTATGAAGCCACTGCTCTTGTGAACATTATAAAACTCTATAGCACAAGACACAAAGTAGACTGGAAACTTATCGAGTTTACCGAGGGGTCATTTCGTAGAAAAAGAGGTGCAGGAGCTCATTAGCATAACTTATTAGCATAACTCATTTGCATATGCCACACCCCCTGACATCACTGGAAGTGTGTCAGAAGGCAACACTCACCGCTCAGGCTCCACTGGACTGTTTTGGATTGCTAGCTATTGGGGGGGGGGGAAGGGTGGAATTTGCCCACCAG
>NW_015177173.1:46820-62307 GCF_001447785.1 Gekko japonicus
GAACTTGTACCTGAAGGCGGGCTGGGGGGGGGGCTCTGCAACTTACCTGGCTGCTTCTTGCTCCTCGTGGCCCGATTGAGAACTGCTGGGAGCAGGGGGCGGGGCTTGTTGCATGTGCCCGCCCCCTGGGCTCCTTACTGCCGGAGCTCCACTCCTGTGTGCTCCCGCAGGAAATTACCCCTGAGTTTACCTATATAGACTCAAAAAGCTTTCACAATCTGATTTGTCTTAAATCCACAGACTGTCCCCAAAAAGTCCAAAATAACCGCTTTCTTGCACATACACTTAGTATCTGGGGATAAAAATAATAAGAAGACTTCTACCCGGGTTTCTTCCATAACAACTTTTACAGGTCGGCCTTAGTTTTTGCCAGTCTTTAAGAACACAGCCTTCCCCTATTGGAGGGAAAACAATTTAACCAGATTTTGTGGTATATTAAAGAAAGGACAAATTAAAAATAAAACTGAACTAGAAAATCTAGCCAACCACCAATTACCATGGTATGAATTTTTTTCAGCTAAAACATCTTTGCGATCTGCCTAAAATCAAACAATCCATAACGAGGACCCTCACAGACTATGAAAAACTACTTTTGGATAACAACAATTCCCCAAAAGGATTGAGATCCAGGGTCTATAAAATATTGCTTCTTAATACATCTGCGGAACTTCATACACAAAAGCCTGGCAAACAGGCTGCAAAACCGAATGTAGAGAAGATCATTGGGAAAACATTCGGCACTCCCCTATGTTCACCTCAAGTTCGCTGAACTTTCTTTTTCAGTCGTTTCAATTAGCGGCACGATGGTAAAACAACCCCCACAAAACTTCCCCGTATAACTCCTGCTAACTCACCACTGTGCTGGCTCATATATTCATTGTTGGTGGATTTGCAGAAAAGTCCATTTTTTGGGAAAATTAGTACTAATTAATTAATTAATGTATTTATTATTCAGATTTTTATCCCGCCCTCCTGGCTGGGGCCGGCTCAGGGCGGCTTACATCAAGACAAATAATTACATTAAAAACAAGTTGAGGTTAAAACAATTATAAAATCATAATAAAATGCTAGTAACTGTTGGTATTCATCTCACGATAGTAGCCAGTATACAAAGTTGTCAGCTGCAGTCGACTCTCGGTATTCATTTGGGTGTCCTTACAGGTTCGCTGTTCTCTTAGGGTATTAACACATATAAACACCATAACTGGCTACACACTACCAGAGAGACCCCAGCTAGTCCTATTAAACCTTTGGCACGAGCTAAACATTCCCAAGATACGATGTGAGATCGTTTCAATATTAATATTTTATTTTTTATTTATCTTTGAATTTATACCCCACCCTCCCCGAAGGGTCAGGGCGGCTCACAAGGGGCACAAATGCCCAAGTTAAAACATTAAAACAGTACAGAATAATATAAAATACAACAAATACAATTCACTGGCCGCAAAGAACATTATAGCCACAAATGGGAAGATGCCAAACTCCCCTTCAATAGAAGCCTGGTGTTCTAAAATCTGGGATCATGCCATTACGGACAAAATAACAGAAGACATTAGGAGATCAGAAAACCCCTTGGCTACTTCAGACTACCTGGAGAAATGGTACCCTTTTGTGGGAAAATGTTGTTTTGATCGAGAAAACACAAATTCTTTTGAAAAAAACAAAAATAGTAAATTTATAGCCCCGTTGCAATAAAAGTGATAACATTGCAGATAAGTGTATACTGACAGAACTCAATGTTATGTAGTGAATGTTGTTTATTTTTGTTTTAGTGTTATTTTATTATTGTTGTATTTGTCGAAATGATTAATAAAAAACTTTTAAAAAGAAAAGAAAGAAGTACTGTACCAATGATGGGTACACATAATGCAAAATGTTCTGGGAAGAAATTGCTTGCGAAAGCCGCAAATCAATTTTACTTGACACCCCCCCCCCCAAGATTCCAAAACGCTTGGACCTGGCTTTAATTTTCTATCGTTGGGGATTTCAGGTGAATGCAGAACTCGGCTCCTTCAGAATGAGCATGGAGAAGATGCAAGCGCACCTTAAGCAGGTACTCAAATGACCCAGGTTGCCTTTTCTGTTAATCTCGTGCGAGTTTTCGTGGGGGTACACGGCAAACCGGGCGGGAGGAGACCGAAGTACTGTGTGGGAACCAGTGGTGACCATGTACGTAATTCCCTGGGCCTGCCTGGCACCATTTGAAAAATTCTAGTGTCCTCCCCGGGATTTTAATTACTTTCGGAGCACATGGCGGGAATTGATATTTTTACTCCTGCCTTTCAGGATCCACTGGGGGGAGCTCTCTGACCCTTTCAGTGCCTTTTCTCTTGGCATTTGAGAGGAAGCATGAAAGGTCAAGGGAGGGAAGGTACCTGCTCTTTTGTGTGTAAACGATGCACTGACCTGCGCAGAAATCAGGGGTGGGGCGGATAAAGAGAAAGAAGTTTTCTTCTTCCCTCTCTCTGTGGCTTTCTTCCCTTGAGACCACCCTTCAGTCCCTGGATACGTCACCGAGCTGTATGCGAGCTTGCGCTCGGTCCCTCTGCTTCATCTCCCCAGCTATCAGCCCCTGCTGTGGTTTTGAGACCTTCGAGGGTGGGGCAGTGCTTCTGTTCACCCCCTAACGTTCAGCCCTGAGGCTTATGCTTGAAGACACGCTTATGTCCAGTGTGTTCCCTATCCCTTGGCCTGCGTCATTCGGGGAAGGGGGAGCTATTTTTCTGCAAAGGGATTGTGGTCTCTGCCATTAACGGAGACCCCATTGTTAAACAAGTCACTCAGAGAAATCAAATCAAATCTAAAGGATCTTGACTTCAGCAGTACCCTCCAAAGAGCTCGACGTACTTGCTCTGGTCTATCCTTGGGTCTTGCCCCCCCTGAGGCTATCCCGTCATATTGCTATACTTTAAAGATCCCAAGACAACGCAGAGCTTTCACCTTGGCGAGACTTAATTCCTTCCCCTCTAAGGTGCTCTCCGATCGTTTCATGGGACTTCCGTTTTTGGAACGAGTTTGCGATTGCGGACAAGAGATGATAGAAACTATGGATCATATAATGCTTTTCTGTCCTAAGTGGAATAAGGAAAGAGAGAGATATATCATTCCTGTTGTGAGAAAAGAAAAGCTTCCCCTCCTTCCTTGGGCAGTTTCAGTGCTATTGTCTGATAACTCCCCTGATAATCAAACCACGGCTATAGTGGCTTCCTTTCTAGCCGTGGTGATTAAGAAAACAAATCTCCCTGAGTTTAATTAGTTTACTGCTGATAACTGTCGACCTATATACAAATTTGACAATTTTAAGTGTGTTTTTAATCCTGTACAGTTGCAATGGCTTTCTTGCTAATGCAATAAAGATTATCATTGTTATGGTTATTGTTATTATTGTTATTATTGTTATTAATAATGATGATGATGATGATGATGATGATGATGATGGAGACCGTTGCTTGCATTGCTGAGACACCTTTCTGTGTGGAGGCTCACTGCTGGGTACATATATGTGAAATATATAGGGAGAAAACTTGGAACCTGTACCGTATTTTTCCTATGTATTTCAAGTGCTTTGTGTATCTCAGAGGTGTCGAACGCATTTGTTAGCGAGGGCCAGATCTGACATGAATGTCACTTTGTCGGGCCGGGCTATGTGTGCGGTAAAGTGTAATTTAGCAAAAAGAAGTGGGCTTCCCAGCCAAAGCGTATAAATAAAGGAAAAAGCTGTGGAATGAGACGTTAAACCAGTCACGGTTTTTAACAGACCAGTCTTAAGCCCGTCTGAAGATTAATACCTCAGCAGGGGCTATAATACCCTAATATAGGCCCTTCCAGTACACATTCAGACTGGAGCTGGAGGCGAAGAAGAAAAAGAAGACGAGGAGGAGGAGGAGATTGGATTTATACCCCGCCCTTCACTCGGAGTCTCAGAGCAGCTTGCAAACACCTTTCCATTCCCCTCCCCACAACAGACACCCTGGGAGGCAGGTGGGGCTGAGAGAGCTCTGACAGAAACTGCTCTTTTTCAAGAACAGCTGTGCCAGAACTATGGCTTGCCCAAGGTCATCCAGCAGCTGCAAGTGGAGGAGTGGGGAATCAAACCCAGTTCTCCCAGATTAGAGTCCGTGCACTTAACCGCTACACCAAACTGGCTCTCCTGGTGTCCTGGGTGGGCTGGTTCCGGCCCCCGGGCCATACATTTAATATGTCTGGTGTATAGCATTGTTGTGAAGGTTGCAGTCGAGTAATTTTTAGGGCTGCCAACTCTATGTTGGGAAATTTCTGGGGATTTGGGGGGTGGAGCCTGAGGAAGTGGGGCCTCATCGGGGTCTAATGCCACCGAGTTCATCCCCCCAAAGCAGCCGTGTTCTCCAGGGGAACCGATTTCATTTGTCTGGAAATCAGTTGTAATTCCGGGAGATCACCAGGTCCCACTTGGGGGACGGCAGCCCTACCAGTGTTATATCTGTATTATTCATACAAATGAGCTATTAAGGAATCTGAGCCCAATACACAAATATTATGTTCTTATCTATGAGGAAAGGTTAAGGCGCTTAGGGCTCTTTAGCTTGGAGAAAAGACGACTGAGGGGTGACATGATCGAGGTTTATAAGATTATGCATGGGAAAGCGCAGGTAGAGAAAGAGGTACTTTTCTCCCTTTCTCACAATACAAGAACTCGTGGGCACTCCATGAAATTGCTGAGCGGTCGGGTTAGAACGGATAAAAGGAAGTACTTCTTCACCCAAAGAGTGATTAACACATGGAATTCACTGCCACAGGAAGTGGTGGCGGCTACACGCATGGACGGCTTCAAAAGGGAATTAGATAAGCATATGAAGCAGAGGTCCATCAGTGGCTATTAGCCACAAGGTATAGATAGGGACTCTGGGGCAAGTGATGCTCTGTCATCTTGGGGCTTGGGGGTGGGGTCAAGAGTGGGAGGGCTTCTAATGTCCTGGCCCCACTGGTGGACCTCCTGATGGCACTGGTATTTCTGGCCACTGTGTGATACAGAGTGTTGGACTGGATGGGCCTTTGGCCTGATCCAACATTGGCATCTCTTATGTTCTTATGTACACATAGCAATGAACCTTGGGCCCCAAAGTCAGGGAGGAGGTTAAACGGTAGTCAGGAGTGGAGTTCCATCCTACTTTACCTGGACGTACCGTCTCAAGATTTTGGATTTCAGAAACGGCGCTGGCGAGCCATTCCACTGGTCTTCATTCAGGTGATTCCGTAAACTGAGGGGTGGGCCCTCATGACATCACAAAGAGCACTCTGAGGTCTCGTGATTCTGTGATGTCACAGAGAATACAAGCCCTCGAACAAGAGCAGCTGTCGAGATTTAACCGTTGAACAGCCACCTAAGGGGGGAGGTAAAAATCAGGTTTTAAAATGGCTTCCTTGGACTCCCTCGGTGATGCGACAACTTTATAAAGCCCCACGCAGAAGTGGAGAGGAGAGGCAACATTTGCAAATGGAGTTCCTCAGTTAACAGATGTTTGGGCCGTTTGTTTTGATCCGACCGCACTCTCTCCGGGCCGTTTGTCTCTCCCGTGGTAAGAATGTCGCTCAGGAAAAGGAAGTCTTCCAGCTGGTCCTTGCGAGAGAATCCCAGTGACCATTTCAGATCATGCATCGCCTGGGACACCGAGGAGGGGGTGGACCTCGAGGCGCGACCGTCGACTCTGTCCCCCCGCACGCGCCGGGTCCGTTTCACGATGGACCTGCCCACGAGGGAATCGGCCTCTCAGTGCGGCGATAGCCCGGACGCCTCTCCCAGGATCCGCTTCAAGAATATTCAGACCATCCTGAAAGAAACGCTGGAGAGTGAAGGGGAAGTCCCCAACCTCGCACTGTCGATGTCAGAGTGGGATGTAGAAAGCGACGGAACGGATCTCCCGATCGTGAGTGGGGGGCTGTAGATTTCCGGGCGAGTAGGCAGGCAATCCTGAGAGCATATCCAGACCTCATGATGTATAGGCGTCAGGCTCCCCCACAGCATCAATGAAGTACACTCTTGCAGAAAGGTTTTACTTCATTTGAAGCTATAGGTGCATGTACAGGATCACTGTTAGGAATGAGGGGAGAGCAACGAGCATGACAGGTTATAGTACATTCAAACAGCTGAGGCCCAATTGCGGGACTTCCCGCGCGCGCCATCGGGCCTCGGAGCAAACGCTTCTAGGCAGTATAACATATCTCCTTCCCACGGTCCTCCGTGAGATCACCCAAGCAACTATCTCGCAGCAACCACCTGTGGCCTTGAGAGATATAGACGTTCCAGTAGCTAAGCAATTAAGCGCATCAACAGGTCTACATATGAAAACGAAAGCAAGCAAGTGCATAAATGGGAGAACCAAAAGAGAAGAATTTGGCAGCTCGCTGACAATAGGATAGCGGCAGGAAAGAGAACGGGGGCATTACCAAGAACTCCAAACGTCTGTTTTTGGTGCCCGGAAACAAATTCAGTTGCTGTTTCCACAGGCACAGGATGTGACCGGGGAAACGCCAATCTAATATTGATATTTATTTATCTATTTATTTTGTTTATTTTGTATCCTGCCTTCCCCGCTGTGGCAGGCTCAGGGCGGTTTACAGAATATATATAAAATACCACTCTGTAAGCTCTTGGAGGACTGGCTACCTTAGGGGGGGTGTCGCCTAATAGGCAAAGGAGTCCCTGCTACAAAAAGAGCCCTGTGTTGTCTGAATATTGTATAGCAGTAATGGCGAACCTTTTAGAGACCGCGTGCCCAAACTGCGACCCAAAACCCACTTATTTATCGCAAAGTGCCAACACGGCAATTTAGCCTGAATACTGAGGTTTTACTTTAGAAAAAACAACTCAAACATTAACTCAAAAAGGTTTAAACAAAAGAAGGAAAGCAATCCCAAATGCTTTCATTTACTTAAAATTATTTGGCAGAGAATTCGACACTTTAATGATGGTCTGGGCCTGGCTGGGGCGATGGCATGCCTGCCCACAGAGAGGGCTCCGAGTGCCACCTCTGGCACCCGTGCCATGGGTTCGCCACCACTGTTGTATAGTGACGTCGCCTGAATTTCACACGCGGAGAGGTCGAATTACCTCTTGCCGGCTGTGGGCTTCTTGTCTGTCACGAAGTCCTGAAAAGACTTTTTAAAAAATTCCTTCTGCAAATGCAGCCGCTCTGGGATTGTTTGATTAGGGAAGAGGAGGGCGTGGCTGGCGCAAGAGAGAGGGAAACTTCAGCTCTTTCACCACCTGCAGTTGGTTACCACATCTGGTTCAGGAAAGTTGCTAGAGATTTGCGCACGGGGTGGGGGTGGAGCCTGCGGAGGAAGGGAGGAGAGGGACCTCACCTCCGTGGGGTATAATGCCACTGAATTTACTCTTCAGAGCGGCCATTTTCTCCAGGGGAACTGATCTCTGCCGTCTGGAGATAAATTATAATTCCAGGAGATCTCCAGGCCCCGCCTGGAGGTTGGCACCCATAAAAGCCCATCACTGCACTCGCTTACCCACATGGGAGGGGATACCCATATAATTCCTCCAGCAGGATTGAAGGCAGATCAGAGGGTGGCTTTTTTCCAGTGAGGAACTGTTAAATAGTTAAGGAGGCCCTGCTTGGAACGCAGAAGGTCCCAGGTTCAAGCCCCGACATCTCCAGTTAAGAGGACCAAGCAGTAGGTGACTGAGGGGAGCCTCCACGTTCAGAGGCACTAATCCTCTGTGTCCCAGAGCCAGGAGGCAATATCAGGGGAGGGCCTCGGCCTGAATGCACTGTTGCTGGCCCTCCAGAGGAACTGGTTGGCCACTGTGTGGGACAGGAGGCTGAACTAGATGGACCACTGGTCTGATCCAGCAGGGCTCTTCTTCTGTTCTTATAGATTTATGGAGGAGAGGTCCATCAATGGCTACTAGACCTGGTGACTGAGGGTAACCTCCAAATTCAGAGGAACTAATCCTCTGAGTCCCAGAGCCAGGAAGGCAACATCAGGGGAAGGCCTCGGCCTCTCTGCCCTGTTGTTGGCCCTCCAGAGGAACTGTTTGGCCACTGTGTGAGACAGGATGCTGGACTAGATGGACTACCGGTCTGATCCTGTAGGGCTCTTCTTAGATCTTAGTAGGGGAAGACTTCAGCCTCTTTGCCCTGTTTATTTATTATTATTTATTTATTTATTTAAATTTATAACCCGCCCTCCCCGCGAATGGGCTCAGGGCGGCATACAGATGGGGCCAATGCCCAATACATAAAACATTAAAACTCCATTTTAAAAACATTCAGTGCAACAGAAGTGCTCTCCACAACAACTAACAAGGGAACCGATGTCACCAGGATGGTATCCTTAGTGGCCACAGCTCCACACAGTACCACCATTTTTGTACTCATGGCGAGTTGGTAATAAGGGCTAGGACAGATGGTAACAGTCGTGGCAGCTCCTACTCAAACGCCTGGTGGAAGAGCTCCGTCTTGCAGACCCTGCGGAACTGTACAAGGTCCCACAGGGCCCGGATCTCCTCTGGGAACTCATTCCACCAGGTAGGAGCCGCCACCGAAAAAGCCCTAGCCCTAGCCGCCGCTAGTCTGGCCTCTTTGGGACCTGGAACCACCAGGAGATGTTTAGTCTGTTGCTGGCCCGCCGGAAGAACCGGTTGGCCCCTGTGTGAGACAGGATGCTGGACTAGATGGACCCTCACTGGTCTGATCCAGCAGGGCTCTTCTTCACTTCTTATCTAGGTGATGTGAAAGACCTCCACCTGAGACCCCGGAGAGCCGTTGCCGGTCTGAGTAGACACCTAGAGACCTCTGAGAGTGATCCACAGCATTTCTCTTTAAAGATGGGACACCGGCGTGGTTGCCCCCCCCCCCCAGTCCCTGACCCATTTCCCCAACTGCCCCGGGCTATAGTTCAAGATGGGCAGCCAATCAGGTCTCCGGTGGTGAATCAGAAGCCCCACCTGCTTTCTGAAAACACTTGACGGGCACCAGGGGAAGGTGTTGGTGGGCGGCTGTAGCACCCACGACCCCTACGCTGGGGACCCTTGTGCCGGTTGATGTATGTGTAGTAGAGTTGGATGAATTCTAAGATTTTCATGGTTTCCGAATGGCCTGGATGATATCCCCCCCCTTCTGCGCTATAAACCACCTCTTCACGTTGAGCAAGAATAATCTCTCTCTCTCTCTCTCTGTGCCAAAGACACAGTCTGCCCTCAGCTGCAGAGAGGAGGAATATTTTCTGACCGTCAAATCCCGTGACGAGGCCTTAAGAGACAACGAGGAGATCAAGAAGCTCATGAGCGCAAGCGAAGAAAGAGGGAAGCGGAAGGTAACAAACGTTGCGTCGCAGTGAAGCAAATTTCCCACCGTGGCTGCTGAACTTTTGATCGGCGTCACCAGCACCTCTAATCCCTGACGTCCAGGCCCGTGCCATTTAGGAGTTCATAAATTATGAAGGCTCTGTAAACTCCTGTTTCTCAGGTACGACAAAGTTTTAGTGTACAGGTGATGGAGAGGTGAAACAGACAGCAGGAGCAGCAGCAGAAGAGACTGGATTTATACCCCGCCCTTCACTAATTGTGCCAACAACTAATAAAGATGAATTAAAAACCAAGTACAAGGAGCTGCGGTGGCTCAAGTGGTTAAGACGCTGAACTGCAGGCTGTGGAAGGTCAGTAGTTCAGCAGTTCGAGACCCGAGTGTGCTGCGTGACGGAGTGAGATCCCGTCTCTAGTTCCAGCTCCTGCCAACCTAGCAGTTCGAAAGCAAGAAATTGCAAGTAGATAAATAGGTACCACTTCGGTGGGAAGGTGACAGCGTTCCGTGCGCCTCGGCGTCTAGTCATGCCGGCCACATGACCACGGAAACGTCTTCGGACAGCGCTGGCTCTTCGGCTTTGAAACGGAGATGAGCACCGCAACCCTCGAGTCGGATTCGACTGGCTTTCGAGCAAGGGAACCTTTACCTTTACCTTTTTACACAACGTGTGTTTATTCATAAGTAGGATAAGATAACTCTCACGGCCCCACTCATCAGCAAGTGTTTTCAAAAGCAGTCCATAGAAACCGGATCAACTATCAGCAGTCCATATAAACCGGGTCAACTATCAGCAGTGTTTTCAAAAGCAGTCCGTAGAAAATGTTCCCCAGCGTTTTGTAAATTCATTAGTAAATCCTAAGGGTGTGAAATGGACGAAAACAGAGACAATTCTTGAATCCAAAACAATGGCGCTCTCAGTAGCAGACACACACTGCTTCAGACTTCCAAATAAGATTCTTTAGAAGAGAGAGAGAAGAAATTGGATTTACACCCCGCCCTTCACTACCCGAAGGAGTCTCGGAGCGTCTTACAAACTCCTTTCCCTTCCCCTCCCCACAACAGACACCCTGTGAGCTGTGAGGTAGGTGGGGCTGAGAGAGCTCTCCTGAGAACTGCCCCTGAGAGAACAGCTCTGAGAGAGCCATGTCTGACCAAAGGTCACATCAGCAGGTGCAAGTGGAGGAGTGGGGAATCAAACCCGGTTTTCCCGGATTAGAGTCTGTGCTCCTAACCACTACACCAAACTGGCTAGTTTGTAAATAAGATTCTTTTAGTTGCAAACTGCAGTCCCGATTTGACGGGCGGGCTAGCCAAAACTAGCCACATTTCCACAAAGCTGCTTCAAAAGGCGGGACTGCTTCTCTCAGTCCAGTAGCACTCCACAGCAATCAGCCACAATTCTGAAATGAGTATACAAACTTTCAGATGCAGCTCACAATCTAAGACCAACAGCATAACGCTCTTCAGATTTCTAAATCCATTCACAGAGAGTTATCTTTTCCTACTTATTAATAAACACGCGCTGTATATTTGGTTATTAGTTCATCTTTACTAGTTGTTGAAACGTAATAAAATTACATGCACAGTTTTCTATCTTGCCGGCCCCTGACTTACCTGGCGGAAATAATGCTTGTCTGCAAAGCACGCCGAATCTTCAAGAAAAACAGTAATATAGATGCCACCTTTCCATCCAGTTATTCATAATAGTGGATTCATTTCCTCATTAACTAGATGTCAGAGCACAGAAATAGATTTTATGTCCTCAGTCACCCCCAATTTATCATTTCTGGGTTCCTCCTGATTCTCCTAAATTACCAGAGGAAGGCGAGCCAACCCACCCTTTGTGAGAGTAGGAAAGAGCAAGAGTCCAGGAGCACATTTTGTTGTTCAGTCGCACAGTCGAGTCCGACTCTTCGCGACCCCATGGACCAGCTCCCGCCAGGCCCTCCTGTTTTCCGCCTCTGAAGTTTGCTCAATTTCATGTTCGTTGCATCTATGACACTGTCTAACCATCTCATCCTTTGCCGTGCCCGTCTTCTTTGACCTTCAATCTTCCCCAGCATCAGGGTCGTCTTCTCCAGTGAGTGCTCCCTTCTCATTTGGTGGCCAAAGTATTTGAGCTTCAGCTTCAGTGTCTGGCCTTCCAGGGAACAGTCAGGGTTGATTTCTTTGAGGATTGACTGATTTGATCTCCTTGCAGTCCGAGGGACTCTCAGGAGTCTTCTTGGCAGGGGAGGAGCTTCCGTGAGTCACTGCTCACTTCTTCAGATACAGGTAGAATGTGAGTCCATCTGTCCTTGGAGAGTGGAGTGATTTCAGATGCCGAATGACATTAATAGGCAAATGACAGCAGGTGTGATTGGATTCGTCGTGATATGCAGAGGGGGTCATAGGCATGGGGAGATCAGCATTTGCAGTGAGACAGGAAACCTAGGTCTTGATTTATTAGAGACTAACAAAAGTCATGGCAGGGGAGGAGCTTTTGGGTCCCTGGCTCACTTCTTCAGATATAGCAGTAGAAAAGAGCAGTAGCCCCTTAAAGACTAACAACACTTGTGCCAGAGAAGGAGCTTTCATGAGTCAGTGCTCACTTCTTCAGATGTAGCAGTAGAAAAGAGCAGGAGTCCAGGAACACCTTAAAGACTAACCAAATTTGTGGCAGGGGAGGAGCTTCCGTGAGTCACTGCTCACTTCTTCAGATACAGGTAGAATGTGAGTCCATCTGTCCTTGGAGAGTGGAGTGATTTCAGATGCCGAATGACATTAATAGGCAAATGACAGCAGGTGTGATTGGATTCGTCGTGATATGCAGAGGGGGTCATAGGCATGGGGAGATCAGCATTTGCAGTGAGACAGGAAACCTAGGTCTTGATTTAAAACAAATAAAGCGTAATATAAATGCATGAAAAGCCACAGAGATGCTAAGTATCATTAATTACTATCAGGACCGAAAGAACTGCAGAGCTCAAATCCAAGATATAGCTTGCTTGAACTCATGAAGTGGCCTTGTGCTGGGTTGTCACTTGAGAGCCTTGAACTAGAAACTCTGGGAATCGAATCTGGGACTTCTTGCACTTCAGAGATGTGCTCCGTCCGTGAGCTGCAGGCCACGTGTCTCTGACCGATTAGAGACTGTGACCAAAAACTGTGGTCACCGCCTCTCTCCTTTGCTTTCTTGAAACGTCAGGTGACAGCTCTTCAGCGCAAGCTGGAAGAAGCCAAGGGGGACAATCGCAAAGTGACCACACTGCTGGAGAACGTGGTGGCGTCTCACAAGAAAATGGAGAAGGCTCTGGAGAAGGCACAGACGGAGCTGGGGCGCAAGGATTCCGAGATCATCGGCCTGAGGAAGGACAGGTAACTAACCGGGCCTGCGTCTCCCTCTCCTGCACGCACGGTGTTTTCGGTCTGCAGCGGAACTGAGCTGTGAAGCGAATGGGCCATTTATGTTAAAGCTGAAAGAGATCTTTAGCGGCTCATTCGGGGTGGGAGGGTTAACGAAGAATGTAAGAAGATGAAAAAATGGAATATGTTCGCCGAATTTCGGTTCCATATAAGGGAACTGATCATTGATTCGGGGGAGAATTTTTGAAGAAGGACATCTAATAGTAGAAGAAGAACACCCTTAAAGCCCTGTGCAGTCTGGGACCAACATATCTGCAGGACCGTCTCTCCCCATCTGTCTCTCGAAGAGCTTTACGCCCCACAGATTAACATCCGCCGGTGGTCCCCGGCCTGAAGGAGATCCCCTTAGCCTCAACTAGAGCCTTTTCGGCTCTGGCTCCGGCCTGGTGGAACACTCTCCCAAGTGAGATCAGGGCCCTGTGGGACTTGCTGCAATTCCGCAGGGCCCGCTAAACGGGAGATGTTCTGCCAGATCTTCGATTTATTTATTTATTTCATTCCATTTTTATCCCGCCCTCCCCGCACGCAGGCTCAGGGCGGCTTACAAGGCACAAAGTGCTATAAAACAGATAAATTAAAACATTGACAACTCACAGGATACATGAAGGATTAAAATTGCGCACTCTCCATTGCATATCAGGAGGAGGTTAGAAGTCAGAAGGGGGACGCCATGAGCCATGATGTTCCAATTACTCATCAGCCCACCCCGGCGGTCCTGCTCCACAGTTATGCAGTGGTGGTAGTGGTGGCGGCGGCCCCTACTTAAAAGCCTAGTGGAAGAGCTCCATCTTGGAGGCTCTGCGGAACTGTAAAAGGTCCCGCAGAGCCCTGATCTCCTCTGGGAGCTCATTCCACCAGATAGGAGCCGCCATCGAAAAGGACCTGGCACTCGTGGTAGCTAGCCTGGCCTCTTTAGGGCCCAGGGTCACTAAACGGTGCTGTGACCCCGACCGAAGTGCTCTTTGGGGCCTATATTGAGGTGGCAGACATCTAACTGTATTGGCCTCCCCTCTCCAGCGTTGTGCCCCTTACCTGCTGCTATTCTTGCTGCTTATCTGCCATTTGCCCAGTTTCTGTTTTTCATCTATGGGCCCGCATACCGAAAGGTTTTGGGGAGCACCCGTCAACTCGTGTCCGACTGTCATCTTGCAAGTTGTTTAGTCGATATCGAATATATTTATTCTATGGAATATGTTTTGTTTTAAATTTATTATATATTTATTGTTGTGGCCCGCCCTGAGCCCTGCGATGCAGGGAAGGGCAGGCTAGAAATTTATTTAATTAATTAAATGATAAAATGATACAGAGGGGGATTTCTGAGAAACCTTGGCGAAAGAGAACGGGGTCCATAGCTAGAATGTGATTTGTACTGACTCCGTGGGGGGGGAAATAGTATATAAGAATGTTTATATGCCTTGGTTTTATGCCTTGGTTGGGCGTATCCCTCTTACAATACAAGGTCATGTCCTAATGGTGTGAGCCTTGCAAACGGAGTGGGGTCAATTCCGCGGCGAGTGCGATGTTGTTTTTGTTCCCCTTCCACTCTTTGCCCTCCTTCTGTCTCGGCCTCCCCGTGCAGGATCCAGGGCCAGCAAAGGATCCAGAAGTTGGAGGCAGAATTGGAGCAGTGCCAGAGCCAACTGGGCTTGGAACCTCAGCACGGAATCAAGGTAATTTTAAAAATCCCTTTCCTGTGGTCGGGCTGGTACCCTTGTCTGTCTTGGGTGGAAAGTCGGCCATCAAGTCGGAGCCGACTTCTGGCAAGCCTGTAGGGTTTCGGGGCAAGCGATGAGAAGAGGTGGGTTAGGCCCTTGCCTGCCTGTGTATAGAGACCTTGGATTTCGTAGGTGATCTCCCCTCCAAATATTAACCAGGGACAACCCTGCTTAGCTTCCGAGATCTGATGACTTTGAGCTAGCCTGGACCATGCCGGTAAGGGCACCGTCAAGTCGCAGTGGACTTACGGTGGTCCCGTAGGGTGTGTGTGTCAAACATAAGGCACGGGGACCAGAACCGGCCCATCCAGGGCTCTTACCTGGCCCACAAGCGATGGGTATGGATGGAAATGTAAGGTGCTCCCCCCTTTTGCGGTATCCCTTGGGGAAAACCTAGTTCTGCATGTGATTAAACACATTCACTGGGGTTTTCGTGGGCTCCCCAGTTAATCAGTTGCTTTCACTGCTAGGAATCAGCCGCTTTTGTTTGTATTTTGAGTGAAAAGCTAATATTGTTAACTGGGTTTGCCTGTGTCCTTTATAAAGTTTATATCTTCGGTACCCGGCACTACATTTTAGGGGACACACGGCCCGACAGAGTGACATTTATATCAGATCCGTCCCTCATAACAAATGAGTTTGATGATGGATGGCTTCAAAAAAGGAAAAAAGGGAACTAGATAGGCATATGGAGCAGAGGTCCATCAGTGGCTGTTAGCCCCACAAAGTATAGATAGGGGCTCTGGGGCAAGTGATGCTCTGTCATCTTGGTGCTTGGGGGTGGGGGGCAACAGTGGGAGGGCTTCTAGTGTCCTGGCCCCCCTGCTGGACCTCCTGATGGCACCTGGTGTTTTTGGCCACTGTGTGACACAAGAGTGTCGGACTGGATGGGCCACTGGCCTGATCCAACATTGGCTTCTCTTATGTTCTTATGATGTTTCTGCTGTAAGGTTTTTTATGCAAGAGACGTTCAGAGGTGGTTTGCCGTTGTCTGTCTCTGTGTAGCAACCCTGGACTCCCGTGGTGATCTCCCATCCAAGGACTGACCAGGGCCAACCCTGATTA